>NW_006399944.1:3193349-3199769 GCF_000299155.1 Elephantulus edwardii | reverse complement strand
ACAATCTCAATCTCTTCACCATCCATCCTGATGCTGCCAATTGGTCCAGTGGTGAGGGTGAGAATCTTTGTCTTCTTGACGTTGAGCCTCAATCCATATTAATAAAAATAATAAAGATAATTAAACACAGTGCAAGGCAATCCAGCATTTGAGGGATCAAAACTAGGTTTGATTATTCCATAAGAGCTGCCCTGACATCCTTTCTATGACACATGAAGAAGTATCTACTGAAACTGTTGATGTAAGGATTCAATATCACAATTCAGTATTTCCAATAAATGCTTTGTCATATATTTAAATGGAGATTCATAATCAATGTTGTGTCCTCATATAACGAGTAATAAATTCTTTTGTTACCTAGAAATATACAAAGTAACTGAGCATCTGAGCATTAATGGTGTTTTAGTTTATATGAAACTAGACACGATTGAATTATGGTAAAAGGAGCAAAGGCAGCCTGGGGACAGCCATATCTGACCTTTACTGACTCCGAAATGGTGAACTGTCTCCATCAACATTACTCACACCATAAAACCAAGTTCTATGAGGTTACACATGTCCCCCACACCCTCACACCTTTTTCTACTCATCCCTACACCAACCTTACTCTTCTACTGGGTCCAAAATGCATTGTGATAGCCCATAAACCACACAGAATCCTATTAGGGAAGTCAAAAAGCTGTAATTTATCGTGGCTTTGTTCACAATAGCAAGGAGTTGGAAACAACCTAAGTGCCCATCAACAAACAAATGGATAGAGATGCTGTGGTATATTCACACAATAGAATACTACACTGCATTGAAAAACAAGGAATTCATGCAGTATTATTCAAAATGGGTGACCCTGGAAGACATTATGCTGAGTGAAGTATCTGAGTCACAAAAGGACAAATACTGCATGGTGCCACGGTCGTAAAACAGGACTGACTTTGGTGTTGGGGGGAAGATTGAGAAAGATGGGTTCAATATGTATACTGCATTGAAACAGATGAGGGAGAAAACTGTTTAAAAGGGATATGTGATTAGGTATTATTGTCATGACAGGAGTCCAGAATGAAGGCTGCACAGTAGAGTGAACCTGGGGGGAGGGTTTGTAAAACTATGAAAGAATTTTTCTTTTACTTTTCAAAGAGAAGAGCAAACTTGGAGGGGGGGCAGGGAGAATAGTGCAACAATGAATGAATGGAAATCCAAAGTCTCTGTAAATTTTCATTAAAATTAATAGTGATTTTAAAAAAAAAGCTGTAATTTAGGTTGGTAATAGATGCAATCACTCAGTCAGGACTGCTTTTTAAACACGTTCCAAGGCATCTCAGCCTTCAGCTTCACGGCTAGTGTTACAAGTCCTGCCAATTAATGATCTCCCCCAAATCCTCCAACCAAGTCAGGCAAATGCTCTTAGCTCTGGTTGCTTGGGCAGCAGTTCCAAGTCTCACTCCGAGTCTCTGGTTCTCTGCTGCTGCTCTCCATGGAGGTCAGGCTGGTCAGGCAAGAATCTTTAGCCCCAAAAGGGTGTGTCATATGCCTTCTTCTTTGCTAGTGGTAAGATTTCCAAAACATGCCACTGAATCTGCCCTGTTCAGTGATAAGACTAGTCAATCCGCTTGTGTATAGGTTAATACACCTGATTCACATGTGCCTGCCCATCCACATGGCAAAGGCAAAGTCAATGGTTAGGGATTTTATTTTTGTCTAAATTATAAAATGGATCTTTTATTTCTGTTAAAATATTTCTGTCATTATAATGATTGTTCTGAAAAAATAATCTAAATAAATAATAAATGTAATAACTATTAACACATATTTAGAGAAGTACTCATAGATTACTTCCAAATAATGTATCTTTAAAAAAAACTCTGTATTAAAAAAAAGGTGAAATTTGTGAATTGTAAATCTGATCTGTCACTATTCAGTTTAAAATTTCTCAGACTTCCAGTGTTGACAGTAGTTATTATCCACTGTTTTTAACCAGAACATAGGCCTTAAACAAAAATAAATATAGGTATAGTGAAGTGTCTCTGTTTGACAGAAATTAGGTGACTCTGAATTGAGATTGTTGGACTGCCCATACTCCTTCAACAGTAATCCCTGAAAATGGTATATGAAAAAAGGATGAAAACCTTATGACTATAAAATAATGCCCAAGTCCTTAATGACAGCATAAATCCAACCTACTGTAATCTGGCCTATACCTCTCTCTCCAACTCAATGCTTATCAAACCTCTTATCACACATATAATATATCATGAACACCTAAGCTGGTTCCCAGGCTGCCTCTCTATGATCTTTCTCTCACTATCTCTCAGTTCTCTGTTTATCCCCCTTGCTATGAAGTTTTATCTGACCTGAAAACCTACTAGAAAAACAAGCACCTGTTCCTGTGTATCTTACTGAGGACATTCTACTAACATAATACCATCTTATTGCATTTTTTAATAAAAACTTTGGAATTCTACAACATTGCCTGTCAGACTAATAAACAGTACCACTCATGGTTTCGTTATCTGTTGTTACATATCATCGAGTTGCCTGTGATTCACAGTGACCCTATGCACAATAGCACTGAACCCTGCCTTATCCTGAGCCATTCTCACTGTCTCCAACACACCTACCCCTATTATCCTAGTTACCCCTGTGGGATGATGTCATTCTTCAAGGACTGGTCCCTCCTGGAAACATGCCCAAAGTATGTGAAATGAAGCATCAAAATCCTTGCCTCTAAGGATAACTTGGTTTTACTATCTCAAGGATAGACCTGTTTGTTCTCCTAGCAGATCATGGTATCATGTGTCAATACTCTTCTCCAGCACCAAAACACAAAGGCATCAATTCTTCTGCTATCATCCTTGGTCAGTGTTCAGCTCTCTGATGCATAGCAAATAATTGAAAAGACCACAGTCAACATCAGGCACACATTAGTCTCTAGACTAACATCATGGCTCTTTAATACTTTGGAGTGGTCCTTGGCAGCAGATTTTCCTAATGTAATTCATCTTTTGATTTCATGACTGCTGGTACCAAAAGTGTTGATTATTGTGATATTAGCCTAAAAGTTGGCCTTTTTTTAGCCATTACAGTTAGGTGTCACTGGTCTCCAATTACCTTAACTGCAGACACATGGCTTCACAAATCAGCAGCGTCTTGCAAGTCATCAACAGATGGAGGACTAGAGTAAGTGAAAGAGTGCTTCCCACACAGAGCAGCAAGATTTGAGGCAAGCATGACCCTGGAGAGAGTGAGATCCAGGCAAGCATGACCCTGGAGAGAGTGAGACTGTGCCATTTCTGTGGATTAACTGTGACCTGAGGCTTCTTGCATCTGTGCTGGCCACACTTAAAGGTTTGGCTGTTCCTAACAGATGTTTCAAGAAGCTGACTTATAACTGCTCTGAGGCAAAAGTTGATGGATGATTTGTATTTGACTGCTGAACTGAAATGGTAGCCTGAACTTCTGGAGGAACTGTGCCTTGGAACTGTTGGGCTAAAGCCTGGAATTGTATTGTGAGATATCCTTTCCCTCACTCACTTATTTCCCTTTTAAAAACCTCATTCTTAGTACCATATCTGTGAGTCTGCAAATCAGCAAGGAATAAATAAACCTCTTGCTGCTGATGTGGCTCTTGAGGTATCAGGGGGATGAGCTATGGGGTCTGTATCTACATTCTGCTCTGGGGCAGTGAGGGACATTCCCTCTGGCCCTTTCAGAGAGACGTTCCTGGCCTTGTGCTCCACATCCTGTTTTTTCCTCTATAGACAACTGTGGAATCAAGCAAGTTGACTTTGTTTTCTTGATATTGAGTTTCAATACATATTGCAGACTGAAGTCCTTGACCTTCTGAAGCAAACACTTCCATTCCTCCTCAGTTTTGGCAAGCAAGGTTGTCTTATCTGCATAACATCAAGTATTGATGAGTCTTCCCCCAATCCTGATGCCACATTCCTCCTCATAAAGTTCAGTCTCCTGAATCATCTATTCAACATACAGATTGAAAAGGACACATCCCTGATGCATTCTTTTCTGGACTTTGATCCATGCAATGTTTTCATACTCTGTTCTGAAAACTACATCCTGGTCCCAGTACAGGTTTTGCAGAAGCATAATTAAGTGTTCTGGGACTCCCATTCTTCACAAGGTTAGCCACAATTTGTTGTGATCCACACAGCCAAATGCCTCTGCATAGTCAATGAAACACAGATAGACATTCCTCTGGAACTCTTTGCTTTTGACCTAGATCCAACTGACCTTGGTGATAATGTGGCCACAGCCTCTTTGAAACCCAGCTTGTACACAAGAGTCACTGTACCAAAAAGAATTCATTGACACAGAAGTACTTCATGAAACAATGTATGGCCAAGAGGCAATGGTGATGAAGAGGGAAGTTCAACCTGCTCTGAAGGAAATGACAAGAAGCAAGGTCCCAGGAATTGAGGGAATACCAAGTGACAAATTTCAACAAACAGTTGCTACCCTGGACATGCTCAGCAGGTTGTGCCAAGATATAAGGAGGAAAAATACCTGGCAAACAGACAGGAAGAGATTCCTATTTATTCCCATTCCAAAAAGAGGTGATCCAACAGACTGTGAAAAGTATCAAACAGTATCACTAATATCACACACAAGCAAGATTATGCTTTAGATTTTCAAAAAATACCTGGCATAGTACCAACGTTACACTTTAGCCAGCAGAAATGAATGCCATTTTTAGCCTGAGAACAAACAATAAAATAGTGAGACCTTAGTCAAAATAAAAATCTAACCCAGACTTATTTTAACTTTTTGTAATGTAACCAGGAAGATCTCTGTAGCATCTTGATTTGTACTTGAAGCTTCATTAGGGAGCTTAACATATGGAAAGCACAGTTATATAGAACTGCACTACTAACCCCAAAGCCAATGATTCTGACTGTTCAAATCTCTGAGGGGCTCTGTGCGCAATCTTCTCCTGTGCAGTATATGGACTTGGAAACCCACCGGAAAGTCAGCCAGGAGTCAGTTCTGACTTGATGGAAACAAGTTTTAAGTCATAAAAGAATGAAAAAAATCTTAATAAGATCTATGGATTTTAAATTACTATACAGATCATTGTGTCGTGATCAGTAAAAAGAATTCAGGAAATTCTCACTGAAATGTCCGGTGAATGAGAGGCAGCATGTTTGCAACTTACATATAAAAGCTTCAGAACAAATTTAACGTATTTTACTTTTTTAAAGTATTTTATGTTTAAAAAATGTTAAGTTTTTTTAACATGCATCTACAAAGATCTAAATGAATTAAAAAATATAGTATGATTCTAGATAAGATTTAAGTCATAAATTTTAGTTCTGTCTAAAGTTAGCTCCCAGACCAATGTAATCCTGTTAAAATTCCTTTTTTCTTTTTTTCACCTGATGGCCTAGTGGCAAGAAGCTGTGCTGCAATCCTGCAGACACGCGGTTCGAGGCCACTAGCTGCTCTGTGGGAGACGGATGGGCAATTTCCTCCCATGTGATTAACAGCTTCCAAAAGCCCACCAGAGGGTCAGATATGGGTCAGTGTCAACTCGATGGTACACAACAACTACAACAGCTGATGCTAAAATTTTTCTTTTTTGCTCCAGGGGTAAATAAGACATTCTTAAAGAAGAATTCAATGAAAAGATAAAAAATGCATTGCAAAACTATAAGAAGATGACAGTGTGCTAATTGTGCACTAATAATGAAATAAAACACACACACACATAGAGAGAGACTATCATTTTATTGTACTTCATTTTATTGCAATTCACAGATACAGCATTTTTTTTTAAAAACTGAAGTTTTGTAGCAATTCAGCATCAAGTAAGTCTACTGGTCCCATTTTCCCAACAACTCTGTATCTCTGTATCACATATTTATAATTCACACCATAATTCAAACTTTTTCATAATGCTGTTTCATACTTAATAGACTATAACATAATGTAAATATAATTATATATGCACTGGAAGACAAGAAATTTATATGGTTCACTTTACTGTGATATTCACTTTATTATGGTGGCTTAGAAAATGCCACAATATGGTCTTCAGTATGTCTGTATTCAATTTTCAACAAAAGCAGCAACGTAGGATAATAATAAAAGAATTTTCAATACGTACTACTAGAACAATTGGATACATGGATATGGACCATTCAAGAAAATTTGAAATCCATCCTAACTTCACATCATATATAAAAATACGCAGGTGAAAAGGTAACAATAAAGCTCCTAGAAGTATACACTAACTAGAATCCATAACTAGAAAAGAGAGCATGTTTAGATCTGACAAATTACGTAATTACTATGCTACATGATTTCTCCCAAAAGAAGGTACGTCCATATTTTCCACTTTTTTTGAAACATATATTGGTATGATTTTCTTCTTCAATAAGAGAAAAACTGTATTTCATTATTATTATTATT
>NW_006399944.1:3183587-3193167 GCF_000299155.1 Elephantulus edwardii | reverse complement strand
CATGACAATAATACCTAATCACATATCCTTTTAAACAGTTCTCTCCCTCATCTGTTTCAATGCAGTATACATTATTTATCCCCTCTTAGCTTACCCCCTGATGTGAAAGACTGTATTCCAAAGATTAACTTGTTGGGAAAACTCTTCTATAAGCCAAAGCTACTTCTACATCATACAGAATACAATCTTTTTACTCATCATTGAAAGATTACTTACATTTCTTTCTCCCTTAACTGAGGTGAAAGAGCCTTAGTTAACACTGACACTCAATAAAGTACTCACTTAATAAAAAATTTTATAAATAAATGAAAATTTACATTTATTTACATTGCCCATACAATATTCACTTCTGGAAGACAAATAAAAGTATTTATGGAATTCTACATACAATGAACAGAGGGTCTCCTTAAGTTTCTACATTTGTCATTTCTCAGTTTTAATATTAAAAAATTAAATAACAAATGGATCTCAGACATCATTAACAGAATCTCAAGCTCCAACAACAACCCTCAGTCTTCAACTAGCTGGTTCTCTACTCTGTTCCAGCTCTCTTTGTTCAACAGGCCTTGTTCTTTTTCTTTGCTTACTTTAAAAGTGCTTCCCTTTCACTCTGCTCTGCCCTTTCTGCCACATCCAATGGTCTGCTGGTTTTCCTCAAGCTGATTATATTACACTCCTAATTGAGACTTTGAACCAAGTCTCTATTTCCTGTGCCCAACTCTGGTTATTTCAAATTTTTATTCCAACCCCAGGTCCCAATACAAAGTCCCCCCTGATTTGATATCTTGCACACTCACTCATACAAGAGGTCCTTCCACTGCAGTTCTGTTTCAAGGTCCCACAAAAGGCAAACACTGGTGAACAAAGACAACAACACTCAAGTGTCTATCTCCTTTAAGAGCTCTTATCCTCATATTATTCTGACTTATATCAATGCTATTCCTCCCTTTTACTACAGTCTGCTCTTTTGCTTTCCGCACTTAGAGAACTCACAAATGTAAATAAAAGTCATGTAGTTGTTTCAGTATGTTGTTGTTGTTGTTATGTGCCATCGAATTGCCTGTGACTCTTAGCTACCCTATGTAGAATAACCCTTAACTCTGCCCGGTCCTGAGCCAGTCTCACTGACTCCAACATACCTACCCCCATTGCCGTAGTAACTGTACCAATCCGTCTGGAGTCTTCCTCTCCTGCAGTGTCCCTCCACAGTTCTGAGCATGATATCCTTCTCCAAGGATCGGTCCCTCCTAGCCACATGCCCAAAGCATGAGAGATGGAGCTACAAAAGCCTAGCCTCTAAGGAGAAACTTGGTTTCACCCTATACTGTAAATTTTCAAGTCTTTCAAATCGCCCAGGCAAACACTAAAACATATCAAAATGTTCATAAATAGATGGATCCAAAGATTTACTAGGAGCCAGCCCTATTGGTACAACATTTAAGCATTTAGGTAACTAAAAGTTTGACAGTTCAAACCTACTTACAGGTTCAATAGGAGAAAGACTACAGTCTAGAAAAGTAGCAGTGCTTCTCTCTGAGTTTGAATAGACAAAGGGCATCTCTATGAGACTTTAGTAGAGGACTTCTGCTTTCACTACCAAAATAATCCATTTTATTGACTGTTTGACACAGCCCAAGGCCTTGTCTAATTATAGAATATACCAATATTCTGTTAAAAGCAATGTTTAAAACGGAAAGTAATAAAAAATATGTCAGCTACTTCTGTAAAGTACTTCATTATTAAAATTAAAATCTCCATGCTGTGAGAGCTGATCACCAAAATACAGGAGGGAGAAAAGCTGTAAAAGCTCCATTTAACTAGTCTGGTTTGATGTCCTAATTTTACAAGTGGGGCTACCAACTCAATGAATCATGTGATCCATGTAATATGTCCCATCTGAAACCTAAACAAGGCCTTACGCCTGCAGGCTATTGCTATTCCCCAGAGGACAGAAAATACTAAAACACAGGGATTGAACCAGAGGCACTCTGAGGGAAGAGACTCAAAAGCTATCTCAGGATATCAAAGACTATCACTTGTTCTTTTGTGACAAGTTAAATTTGCAACAAGTCAATTTCACAGAGGTCCATGAAGACAGCCAGAATCCTTGGTTAAACAGAGAGAATCTGTTCTCAGCTTAAGAGATAGTAAGTACAAAATAATAGATATGGGGCAAGGAAACAAGGACCGATGGAAAAATAGGCTTAAAAGGAAAAACAGGAAAGAAGAGAAAGGAAACATGAATCTAGGGATGGGATATCAGCAGGATGAGAAGTGTAACAGCCAGAGCAACAAAGTGGTTAGGAAAACAATAATTCATTGATTACAGAAAGCTAAATTCATAGTAGGCCCAAAGGAAATTAGAAAAGGTCTCTAGTATTCAACATATGAAATGACTAAATAAGAGTCATTTTTTCTTTCTGCTTTTAACCAATAATGAGGAAAGAATGAAAAACAAGATCCTGTGGGAGCAGCAGTAAGATGCTATCATAATAAAGAGGAAGAACAAAGAAACAAGGTAAATCCACAACATAAAGCTAATTTAAATCTACAAAAATTAAGATCATTAATCACTACTACAGTTTAATCTGACATAACCCAACACAAAATCAGATTAAAAATAAAAAGGGGTAAAAATAAATAAATAAATAAAAAGGGGCGGGGTGTGAAGTCCATTAAGACAAAGAACCTATTAAGTCTGTTCCAAAATTATGATCTTGCCTGCATTTCACCAGACTCATCTCATTTTAACATCTGTCTGTCTCTCTCTCTCTCTCTCTCTCACTTGTCAATATTGACTCACAGCAGACCCTCCATGGGTTTTCTGAGGCTATAAATCACTTGAGGAAATGGCCCTTCCACTGTGGAGCTGTGGGTGTACAGGACCAGCCAGAGGTCCACCATCATTTGGTTAGTCCTCCAAAAGCCTCTAGACCATGCTCCTGGAGCACCCCAAGAGTAAGATTACTCAGAACAATTCATTTCACTCAGAACTACAGCACAGCTTTTCATCTGTCTACATGGGATTTAACACCCCACTACCCCATTCTTTTGCCTTATCTTATCTTGACTAGAAAAACTTTCTCCAAGTGACATTGGAGGAAATGTAATTTTGAAAACCTGGAAAGTCAACTTGCTTTTGGAGATGGAGGTGTTCAACCAGTATCCCTTTCACTATACAGAATGGGTCAAATTCTTTAAGAGTATCTTTGGACACTTAACAGGCATTGTGTGCCCCAAGCCCAGAGAAATGTCAGCACTTGGTGCACATAATTGGCACTGCTCCTGCCAGAAATGAATTTTCCTATCCTCCATCTCCTGCAAATTTACAGCTTTCTAACTCTATTTACTGCAAATTTCTCCTTCTCCCTGAGGTCTCCTACCACAGCCTCTTTCAAAATTGGGTTCTCCTTCCTCCACACTACCACCAAACTCTGCTTTTAATACAGAATTCGTTTCTATCTGCTTGGTTTGTCTTGTCCTTGACTAAAATTTTAATTCTTCCTTAGAGCTTGAAAATAAGAACTGAGCCATGTTTATCTATATACCACCAGTTACCTAAACACTGTACAACATGTACATGGGAATTATTAAGTATTTGTCAATGTTGCTGTTGCTGTCACATGGCATCAAGTCACCTGTGACTCATAGCAACTCTATATACGATAGCTCTGAACCTTGCCCTGTCCTGAGTCAGTCTTACTCATCTTACCCCAATTACTGTGTCAAACCATCTCATCCGAGGTCTTCCTCTCCTGCACTGTCCCTCTACCCTTCCAAGCATGATGTCCTTCTCCAAAGACTGGTCCCTCCTGGTCACATGCCCAAAGTATATGAGACAGAACCTCAAAATCCTAGCCTCCAAGGAGATACCTGGTTTCATTCTCTCCAAGACAGACCTGTTTGTCTTCTTGGTGGTCCACAGTATGTTCAATACTCTTCTCCAGCACTACAACTCAAAGACATCGATTCTTCTTTTGTCATCCTTAGTCATTATCAAGCTCTCTGATGACCAGCAAGTAACTGGGAAGATCATGGACTAGATCATATGCACCTTAGTCCCTAGACTAACATCATTACTCTTTAGCACTTTGGAGAGGTCTCTACAAACTTCTCCAATGCAATTCTTTTGAATGTACTGGAAATCAAATGCAATCAAAACCATTTGATTTGCTGATTGGTGGTGCCAAGAGTATTGACTTTGGAGCTAAGCAAGCTGAAATTGTTAATAATCTCAGTGTTGAGAAAAGTGCAATAATGAATGAATGGAAATCCAAAGTCTCTATAAATTTTCATTAAAATTAATAAAAAAAATGTCACTAATATAAAAAAATAATAATCTGTCTTCTCCATCTATCATGGTACTGCCAGTCGGCCCAGTGGTCAGAGTCTTTGTCTCCTTGATATTCAGCTTCGATTCATATTGAAGACTAAGTCCTTGACCTTCTGTAGCAAAAGCTTCATATCCTCCTCAGTATCAGCAAGCAATGTTCACATAACGTGGGTTGTTGAATCTTTCTCCAATGCTGATCCCACATTCCTCCTCATAAGCCCAGCCTCCCAAATGATCTGTTACACATATATATTAAAAACATATGGAGACAGGATGCATCCCTGACACACTCTTTTCCTGATTTTGAACCATGTAGTGTTTTCCTTGCTCTACACTGAGAACTGCCTCATGGTCCACATACATGTTTCTCCACAGCACAATAAAATAAGCCTTCTGGGATTCCTATTCTTCTCAAGGTTAATCACAACTTATTGTGATCCACACAGTCAAATGTCTTTGCATAGTCAATGAAACATAGATAAACATTCCGGCGATACTCTGCTTTCAGCCAAGATCCATCTGACATTGGCGATAATGTCTCTAGTGCTACTGCCTCTTCTAAACTCAGCTGGTATTTCCGGTAGTTCTCTGTTGATGTTACTGTCATTTTTTGGATAATCTTCAGTAGGATTTTGTTTCGTTGTTGTTGTCATGTGCCGTCGAGTCACTTGCGACTCATAGTGACCCTATGTTCAACAGCCCTAAACCCTGCTCTGTCCTGTGCCAATCACACTGGCTTTGACACTCCCATCCCATTTACCCCAGTCACTGAATCAATCCACCTCATAGAGGGCCTTCCCCTCCTGCACTGTCCCTCCACCCTCCCAAGCATGATGTCCTTCTCCAAGGCGGATCTCTCCTTGCAACATGTCCAAAGTATGTTAGACAGAGCCTCAGAATCCTTGCCTCCAAGAAGCCACCCAGTTTAACCCTTTCCAGGACAAATCTGTTTGTTTTCCTAGCAGTCCATGGTACCCTCAATACTCTTCTCCAGCACCACAGCTAAAAGACATCAATTCTCCTTCTATCCTCCTTGGTCACTGTCCAGCTCTCTGATGCATAACAAGTGATTGCAAAGACCATGGCCTATATCAGATGCACCTTAGTCTCCAGAGAGACACCATTGGTCTTCAATACTTTGGAGACGTCCGTAACAGCAGACTTTCCCATGGCAATACATCTTTTAATATCCTGGCTACTGGTGCCAAGAGTGGTGACTGTGGAGCCAAGCAGACTAAATTTGTTAACAATCTCAATCTCTTCACCATCCATCCTGATGTTGTCAATTGGCCCAGTGGTGAGAATCAATGTCTTCTTGACACTGAGCCTCAATCCATATTGGAGGCTGCAGTCCTTGACACTCTGCAGCAAGCGCTTCAGATCCTCCTCAGTTTCAGCAAGCAGGGTTGTGTCATCTGCATAATGAAGACTGTTGATAGATCTTCCACCAATCTTTACCCCACATTTCTCCTCACAGAGCCCAGCCTCCCAGATAATCAGTTCTGCATAAAGGTTGAAAAGGTATGGAGACAGGACACATCCCTGGCATACACCCTTCCCAATTTTGAACCATGCAGTTAGCATGTGATATTTTTCGATAATTTCCACACCCTGTCAGGACACCTCTTTTTTGGGGAATCAAAATAAATACTGAGGTAATAAATACATAAATAAATTATCTATTACAGTAAGTTGGCCAGGTAGTTGTTTTCCAGATATCTCAGCACTAATTGATAAGGAAGTCCAAGACAGCATCTGTTTGTAAGAAATGTCTATTGGTGTTCCATCAATGCTTGGGGCCTTGCTTTTTGCCAATTCTTTCAGAGCAGCCTGAACTTCCTCCTTCATCACCATTGCCTCTTGATCTTATGTTGTTTCACAAAATTCTTCAGTATCAGCCAATTGTTTTTTGTACAATGGCTCTATGTACTCATTCCATCTGCTTTTAATGCTTCCTGGATTGTTCAATATTCTACCCACAGCATCCTTAAGTATTGCAATTTGAGGCTCAAATTTGTTCTTTAGTTCCTTCAGCTTAAAAAATGTCCAGCAAGTTTGGCCCTTTTGATTTCCAACTCCATCCCTTGCACATTTCATTTTAATACCTTACTTTGTCTCCCCAAGCCATCCTTGAAATCTTCTGTTCAACTCCTTATGTTTTTGTCTCTTTGCTTTGGCTTCTCAGAGCTCTAGTGCAATATTCAGAATCTTATCTGACATCCATCTCAGTCTTCTTCCTCCTCTGTCTTCATAATAAACTTTTACATTCTTTGTGGATGATATTCTTAATATCCTCCCACAGCTCATCTGGTATTTGTTCATTAGTGCTGAAGGTCTCTAATATGTTCCTGAGATGGTTTTTAAATTCAGATGGGATAGAATCTAGGTCCAATTTTGGTTCCTGGAGATTTGATTTAACCTTCTTTAGCTTTAGTTTGAACTGAACTTGCACATGAGTAGTTGATGGTCTGTTCCATAAGCAGTACCTAGCCTAGTTTCCATGTCTGATATTAAGTTTCTCCAAGAATTCTTTTGACAGATGTAGTTCATCTGACTCCTGTGCTTACCATCAGGTGAAATCCATGTGTATAGTCTGTGGTTCTATTTCTCATAAGCGGTATTTGCAATGAATAAATTATTGATTATGCATAATTCTATCATTCTATCTTTCTATCCCCAGCACCATTTCTGTCACCAAGTCCATGTTTTCCATCTACTGATCCGTCTTCCTAAATACTGCATTTCAGTCACCTATTATGAATACATCTTGACTGCATGTTCAAGCAATTTCTGACAGCAAAATTTGGTAGAAATCATCTATTTCCTCCTATTTGGCTCTGCTTGTTGATGCATATACTTGAATGATAGTGGTATTCACCGGACTTCCTAGTATGTGTATGGTTATTAGACTGTCACTCATAACATTATATTTCAAGATGGATCCAAAAATTATATTTTTAACTATGAAGGCAACCCCATTTTTCCTCACCTTTTCAGCCCTGGTGTAGTAGATCATATGATTGTCTAATTCCAAATGTCCCATGCCAGGGCATTTCATTTCACCAATACCTAATATGTCAATATTTATGTTATTTTGTTTCTCTCTTAACCATGTCCACTCTTCCTACATTCATGCAGCTCACATTCCATGCTCCAATCATCAGTGTCTGCTTACAACATTCCCCCTCTCCTTTGTGCTTCCAAAATCGAGGGCTCAGCCTCAGGCACCTTATCTGCTAGTCTGCTTTAAGTGTGCTGACAGAAAAGATAAACAGTGACTAGCCTCTTCAATGCAAGTGGTTAATATATGTTAAGTCATCACTTGCTGGTGCTGGTGCCATCAAAGTGACTATGACGAATGGTTCTACACCTCACCCTATCCTGCGCCATCCTCACCGTCTCTGAGATGTCCAACCCATTATTAGTGTCACTGTGTCATTCCATCTTGTTGGATCCTCCTCTCATTCTGTGATTCCCCACCTTTCTCAAGAGCTGGGCCATCCTAACAACACGCTCAAAATATGTGGGACCCTATATAAACAATAATACATCTCAGATACTGAAATTAAAGTTCCCAAGGATGAGGATATATGCCATGACAAATTCATTGTCACAGAATTTCAATCAGTTTTATAATTATTTCAGAAATCGTAGACCCCCCCAATTACACACAAGAGTAGAAATCTCCCACATATCTTACTATGTCTTCTATAGATCACCACTATATTTTACTGCACCATTATTTTTTTTAATTGCAGCATTATTTACAACAATGAAGAAAGAGAAATAATCCACATGTCTATCAAGAGAAGAATGGTTAATGAAACTATGGTACATTCACACAAATGAGTGTTATGCAATACTGTTGTTAGTAGGTACCACGGAGTTAGAACCAACTCTTAGCTGATCCTTCAAGCAGGTTTTCAGAGTTAGTAAGGTGGATGGGAGGAGCTTGTACATCTTTCTCTAAAGAACAATAAAGAATTTGAGACACACTGTATAATATGGGTGAATCTAGAAGAAATTACACTGACATAACTAACTCACTTTATTGCCATCTAGTCAGAACTGACTCACAGTTTATAATCTACTGGGTTTCAGAGGCTGTAGAAGGAAAATTCCCATCTTCCCACCTGAAGTTGCTGGTGGAATTGAGCCTCCAGAGAGATTCAGCCTTTGGATTAGCAGAATAACTCCCTACAGACTACACAAACAAATGTCCCTACCTTTAAAATGCATTAAAAAAAACAAAACCCAGTAATTGTTAGTAAGGGCTTAATCACTGTTGTTGTGTACTGGCAAGTTAGAACCAATTAATAAATGACCCTCCAGCAGGTCTTCAAAGGCTGCAAATTGCATAGGAAAATACTTCTCATATTTCTCTGTGGAGCAGCTCATGAATTTAAACCACATTCCTTGAAGTAGAGCACAATTCCATCCTCCTAAGCAAGCCACTGCTGTACCCAAGCACTTAAATGGCAAAGTCAAAATGCTGCATGAATAATTAGCTTACATTCTGGTTCATCTTTAAAGTATTTTTCCCTTCAGGAAATAACAAAAGTGAAGGCAGAATTTTAATTTTTAAGATCATTCCTCATTTATTCTTACTTACCCTATAAAAAGCATGCAAAACTAAACATCATACAAATAACTAAACAAAACTAGACATTTACTGCATAATTCTCAAGAAACCATAAAACACAAGAAAATATACTACTGTTGCTATTGTTGAGTACCACAGAATTGGAACTGATCCATAGCTGACCCTCTGGTGGGTTTTCAGAGGTAGTTAATCACACGGGAGGAGACTGCCCATCCTTCCACAGAGCAGCTGGTGGCCTTGAACTGCTTGTCTTCAGGAGTGCAGCACCACTTCTTGCCACTAGGCCACCAGAGCTCCTGAAAATATACTATACTATACAATATCTGTAACTTGTTTGAGACATTGACCACATAAAAATACCTGTAATTAGAAATTATTTAAAATTAAGTTGGTGTTTTAAAAAATCCTTTTAATATCCTACTGCTTCAATTTCCTTATCATATAGATCACGTTGCTACTAGCCAGAAACAACTGAAAATACACAAATTATTCAAGTAAGTTTAAATATATCAAAGGCACACTCTCAAATAACTCAACTTTAATTAATCCACTGCTTGTTTATGCTTCAAATCACTTTAAAATTTATTCTTTCTCCATTCCTCTAAATCAGACTATAATGGATGGCACTTTGATTCCATACTTTT
>NW_006399944.1:3137539-3183442 GCF_000299155.1 Elephantulus edwardii | reverse complement strand
TGCGTACTCCTATGATAAAAATAATGCCCTAAAATATAATACTTTTAGACTATTCTCTCCCCCATAGACTTCAATGCCGTAAACATATTTCATCCAGTTCCATACTTTTCTTAAACAAACTGTGCTTTATCTAGTTTAGGAATGTTTCCCAAGGTCTTCAAAACACCTGATTTGGGACACTGGATAGCAAAGGATACTTTTTTCCATTGTATCAGCTCAACTTAGACGAAAACTAAACTGGCTTACAGGCACAGAGAGAAGGTTAAGTGTTTCTTCATATGAAATAAAAAATTCAACTTTTGTATTCACCTTCTTTAAACATTAACTCTGTTTCACACAATGCAGAGTTATGCCAAAACAAAGTAAGCTGGCCATTAAACTCTTATTTTTTTATTATTTTTATTATTAGTAGTATTAGTATTAGTATTAGTATTAGTATTAGTATTAGTATTAGTATTATTATCATCATTATATGTGTGTGTACCATAAAATCGGATGTGACCAGCACAGGAGGAAATTGTCCGTCCACCTCCAGCAGAGCATCTGGTGGATTCACACCATGCACCTCTGGGATTGCTGTACCTCTGGGATTGCAGTGCAGCTTCTTGCCACTAGGGCACCAGAGCTCCCTGGCCATTTAATTCTTATATTTTCCATTTAAGATCTATACCATTAAAATAGTGATATTTTCCCCCCACCTATCATATGGATAAAATGTAAGACTGACGTAGTGTTGAGTTGCTGATTTGTCCTGTTAGTAAGTATAAAGGAAATAAATAGGTGTCATCTAGTTGACTACAACTCATGGTAATCTTGTACACATCAAAGAAGAAATATGCTCCACAGGCTTTCAATGGCTGATTTATCTGAAATAAATGCCATACCTTTCTTCCATGGCAAGTCTGGATGGACACAAACTTCACACCTCTCAGCAGCCAGAGCATATGAGCCACACGTTAACACCAGACTTAAACACTGACTAAACACTCTGACTAAGCACCTCCTACTATAAGCATGCAAGTAAGGAAATACACCCAAGGACATCTGCTGTAATTCTATGGATAAAAGTGAAAACTACAAATAATTTAAATGTATAGCAATAAAGAAAGTGGCTTAATACAATAAAGGAAGTGGTTTTATAAAATATCTGGGCTATAGATAATAATGCAACAATTACAGACCTGATGTGTAAGAGCTGATGTCATATGAAAAACAAAGTTGCAAAACATATTGTACAAGGTCTTTTATATTATAAGCCAATATAAAATTAGAATTTGGACAAGTGTAGAACTATAATAGTAAAATGAATAAAACAATGCATATCAAAATTATAGCAATGTTTATATCTGAAGAATGAAGAATAATCTGGTGGTGAAGTAAGAAAAGCTATACCATATGTATACTGTTTTGATTTGTTGTTGGGGGGGAACACCACTCATGTGTTAGCTGTGTAATTTAAACTAAGCACAATTTACAAGATTTTTTTTTAAGGAAGAAGGTAAGCTTTTGTAGTAAATATGAAGAATTAGGGTTTAAAAACAGGAAAACATTTTTAACAATAAATTAAAAGGTGAGGGTTTTTTCTCAGTGGTAAATAAAAGGAAAATTACTAAAAACTACAATTTTAAAATAACAATCCAGCCATGCTCAAAGATAAATTTCAGGTAAAGAGTTAATTACAAAACCATTAATTAACAAAATCTTGAAGAAAACGTCTGATTTGGAAATGAGTTAGAATTCATTTCATTTTTTTAAAAAAACAAAGAATATGTAAAAATAGTAACACTTCTTATTTCTATTTACTAAGTTGTTGTTGTTGTTGTTGTTGTATGTGCTGTCGAGTCGCTTGCGAAAGTAATGTTATAAATTATTGTTACTTACAACTTGACACTTTTCATACTTTCCAAGCATTCCACAAAGGTAACTATTGCTTTTATAATCAGAAGAGGTAAAGAGCTACCTTTTTATGCACTGCTGATTTTTAAATTGTTTCAGGTGAAAGTTTACACAGAAAATTAGGTTGCCACTCAACATTTTTTGTATAAATTGTTCCATGACAGTGATTATACTTAGATGTATTCTCTTTAAAATAATTTTAATGCAGAAATATAACCTATCCTCTAGGAACTTGATGCTACAAGTGAGTATGTGTTCACAAGTCTAACGGTCTTTCTTGCAAAGTGAAATTTCTGAAGCCAGAAAAAAAAAAGTACACATAATTAAAGGATAGAAATTAAAAGAAAACAAGAGAGAGTGAGAGGGAACATGAGCACATTTATTAAATTCAGCTTCTTTTACAATTCAAAATTACTTATTTAACACAAGCAGTTTCACAAGTCTCTGAGTGGGACAAGCTGTTACTATGTTCAACCACTAACGCAAAGGATGCAGATGAAGTTTCCCACAGATGTTTCAGAAGAACAATCTATGTCCAAAACTTCAGCCACTGAATATCCGGGGCACAAATTCTATTCTTACACACACACAGCTCATGAGTCAGAATGTCCGAATTGACTCGAAAGTACTGGTTTGAGTAGTCGTACAAAGAAGCATAACTTAAAAGTTCTTTTCCTATGTAGAAATTATCATATATCTGAATACCACATTTTCCCAAATTATTTCTATAAAGGGAAAGCAACTCGATGGCACATAACAACAACATCCTCAAAACAAGTAAATAAAAAAACTCTTTCTCTTTGCTGATAGTTTTGGAGTCTGTGCTGTCCCTCACCATCAGCAGTATTCTAGGTGAACTAGACTAATTAACCTTCAAGTGTCCCAATCTCACCAGTACAAAGAAAATTCATGTTGATAAGATGACCCAGAATTTGTGTTCGGAGAATACAATTGTTTTAAAAATACAGACAACATAGTAACAATTCAAACTGACAAATTATTCACTGAACAGACATTTGTTGACCATCTATTTTAACAGAACAACATACTAGACCTTGAAGACACAGAACAAAAGAGTTTAATATAGTTAAGAAGAAAGGCAAGTTGCTGACTTTATACAACAATACTTAAGAGTGTCACCATCAATTATTCACAGATTCACAGAGATAGGGAGAGAGACAGGGAAGAGCAAGCACTGGGACAAACTGAACTGAAAACTAAAAGATAAGTAGGATGGATCAACTGATAGGCTACACATTCTAGGACAGGAGAACCAGGTGCCAACCTACATAACCAGGATTCAACCTACAATGCCTATGTTACTAATTACTGCTATTAGAAATGCACTGGTCAACTCCACTAAGAAATCATTTTTCATTCTTTTTGATAAGGGGAGCACCATTGAACTTCTGACACAAATTATGCTTCAAACAAATAAATTTCCAACCCTTGACTAGGTATCAAAAGTGTTCACCAGTAACATAATTAACATTAAAACAAGTAACAAATTAATAGCATGCATGCCTTGAACAGTCTAACTGGAAAAGGAGAGGATCCTTTTACAGGTCATATACACCTCTTGACCTGCATTTGGAAATCTGCTCTCAGACTGTCGGCAGATAAAACAGCATCGTTCTCAAGGTAGGAGACTGATCTTTGGCAAAGCAAGCATCCACCCCTGGTGCTGCTATCCCCATACACTGCTCTGACTACATGAGCCAAGGTAGGCCTGCAACTTGAGACAGTATCTTTCCAGCCTGGGCAGTTGCCAAGACATCTCATGCAAGGCAGCCCAGCCCCAGCCAGGGAGCCAAAGGAGCAGCCATATTCTCTGTCTGTGTTCTCAACCCACAGGGGACCTGTGCAATCTCTTTGGTTACCATGCACATTCTAATATTACCAGTGGCAACACAGCAACTACAAACCCTAAGTCCTAGGGGAAAATCAGATCACATTTCTTGTGAGCTCATAATCTACTGGGAAATAAGTACAGTACTGCAAAAACAGTGTCTTCTTTACAATATATAAAGGACAATATAAAAGTATAATCTTATTTGCACTATACCTAGTTTGGAAGCAGGAGTGGCATCCACTTCCTAAAAAACATGCCTCTAGAAACTCTATGAGAGCCCAGTTCTAGAAAAAGTGGAGGGTCAAGAAAAGGCGAGAATAAGATGGAGTTATAAGCATGGGCTTGAGAACAGCAAAGATTCTTTAGAACAGTCTATATAATCAAGTAGGATTTTGATCTTCTGTACACATAGGGTCACTATGAGACAGAGGTGACTTAACAGTATCTAACAACAATTTCTTTATCAAGCAGATTATTAAAATAGGATTCCTAACAGAAATGTTTCCTTTATCATAATACTTAAAATAGCAGTAAAATGGAGAATTTTCTAGGTGAACTATACAGAAAGTTAAAGAAAATTAGGTTAAAAAGACAAAAAAATTTCAATCTTCAAGTGCGTGTTCAGGATTAAAGAGTGTGTGTGTGTGTGTGTGTGTGTGTGTGAGAGAGAGAGAGAGAAAGAGAGAGAGAGCGCAATCTGGTATTTGTGTACATATACACTGTATGTGTATATACATTTGTAAATAGAATATAAAGACAGTAATTTAAATTAGAAATTAAAAACACTTATCAAAAATAGGAGACAAAAAGGTTACAGAAACTTTATAAAGAAAGCTCTTTAAGGCAAGGATAAAATAATGAGTGGTGCTCTTTGGGAGGTTTAGATGCACAGTGCCTGGAAAAGGAAATCTAGGTTCACTAGAATTAACTTTTTCCTTCAAAATAAAAAACTTAGTGTAGCATTTTCATCATTTTACACAATTTTTAAGTCTCTACTGCAGCATATGTTCTTGTGTTTCACCGTTATACAAGATACCACATATTTCAATGATTACTCTCAAAAACTGAACTTATAAACAATTTTAATCAAGAGTAATCTCAGTACCTTTTAGAAAGTTTTACTTTCACATAATACACATAAAAACAAGTAATGAAATGTATGCTGAAGTCACCTTGGAACCTTTCACCAGTACTAACATTTAAGTCCCACACTACCGGATTCTAGATGTAACAGGACTAGATATAAGGATTGTGACAAATACTGTAGAGCTGCATTCATTCACTTTAGATAGGAATAAACTAAAATTCAACCACTTATTACACACTGGAATGTAAAAGTTGGAGAAGAAGGGTCAATAGCTGGAAACTATTAATGTGATGATAGAAACAACTCTGGAGATGACATGATAGAATTTTGAAAGACCAAGAAGTATCTCAAATGCCCTTTGAACAACATAATCTGTAATCTCACCAGAGAGAATGCAAAGACATCAAATATACTACTTTTTATGGAAGGAAATCATAGAGAAGCTCAATATTATCAGTCAGAATAAGATCAACTACAGAACAGGCCATCAATTGCTAAAACGCAAGTTCAAGAAGTTGTTGAAAGGGCAGCAAATAATAAATGTTGGAGAGGATAGGAACCCTTATAAATTGCTGGTGGGATATTAAAATGGTACAACTACTCTGAAAAGCAGATTGGCACTTCCTCAAAAAAGAAATTCACAGAAATTCCCTATGATTCAGCTATTCTACTGCTTGGGATATGCCCTAAGAGAATTAGAACTGAAGCTCAAGCAGAGACTGTACACCAGTGTTCATAGCAGTGTTATTCACCATTGCAAGAACATGGAAACAGACCAGATCTCCAACAACAAACAAATGGTTTGAGAAGTCGTGGTACATTCACACAATGGAATACTATGCAGCACGCAGGAGCAAAGAGTTTGTAAATTACTACCTAACTTGGAAGGGAATGGAGAGTATTATGCTGAGTGAACTAATTCAGTCCCACAGGACAAATACTGCATAAATCCATTATTGTAGAATGAGTATAAGGATCCAAGACAGGGTGGAAGCCACAAGGTGAGGGGGATATTAATCATAGGGTTGCACAATTTGATGGGTGGGTGAAGGAAATGGGAAGGATCTTGTGTGAAAAATAATGTATTCAAGCTTTGTAAATAAATCAGCATAAAATAAAATTTAAATTTTTTAAAAGTTGTTTAAAAAAAATTAAAACAACTCTATAACAGCCAAGTATGACTTAGAATGTATTCTACCTGAATTTGAGACTGTGTCAAAAAATAGACATATAAGGAGATGTGCTGCCAACCCAAAATCATGTGGTTCAAATCCACCATCTGCTTCACAGGAAATAGATGGGCACTCTCCTCCTGTGCAATAATTTACTGTCTCTGAAAACTCTACTGAGAGTCAGTAATAAATTGGACCCCATTTGACAGTACACAAAAGCAACAACATGAAAAGGAATAAAAAAATAGATACAAAAATAAGTGTTAAATTGCATTGAATACTATTGACCAAAGACCAGATGAATTATGGGGTGACACAAAAGATACAAGAAGAAAGCAAAGGTCACTAAAAGGGGGGGGAACCCAACAAAAACAAAAGAGATGTCTCTGACAGATTCTGAAACGTCAAGATAATAAAGAAAAGCAAAAGCTAAAATTTCACACGATGAAGTAACAGAGCTGAACAAAAAAAAATAAAATAAAAGGGTAGCTTGAGAAGACACATAAAAGTATTATATGAAAATATGTGAAAGTTTAATATTAGAAATAAAAAGAATAAGCTCAGTAGTTCTCTAGCTGAAAGAACTAATGAAAATTTCTAATCTTGAGTTGCAATTATGAAGGAGTCTATGGAAAAAAACAATGAACTATGTTGTAGGCATCAAAAATAGGTAGAAGGTATACATACAGTTGTTGTTGTTGTTATGTGCTATAGAGTCGCTTGTGACTCATAGCGACCCTATGTACAACAGCCCTAAAACCTGCTCTATTCTGTGCCAATCCCACTGCCTGACACACCCACCCCGATTACCCCAGTCACTGAATCAATCCACCTCATAGAGGGTCTTCTGCTCTTGTGCCGTCCCTCCACCCTCCCAAGTATGATCTCCCTCTCCAAGGACCTGTCCCTCCTTGCAACATGGCCAAAGTATGTCAGACGAAGCCCCAGAATCCTTGCCACCAAGGAGCAGCCTGGTTTAACCCTCTCTAGGGTGAATCTATTTGTTTTCTTGGCAGTCCATGGTACATTCAACACTCTTCTCCAGCACCACAAATCAAAGGCATCAATTCTCCTTCTATCCTTCCTAGTCATTGTCGCACTCTCTGATGCATAACAAGTGACTATAAAGACCATAGCCTGTACCAGATGCACCTAAGTCTCCAAAGGGACAGAATTGCTCTTCAGTACTTTGGAAAGGTCCCTAACAACTTTGCCATCACAAAACATCTTTTAATTTCCTGGCTGCTGGTGCCAAAAGTGTTGACTGTGGAGCCAAGCAGACTAAAGTTGTGAACACTCTCAATCTCTTCACCATCCATCCTGATGCTGCCATTTGGTCCAGTGGTGAGAATCTTTGTCTTCTTGACATTGAGCCTCAATCCAAATTGAAGGCTGCAGTCCTTGACCCTCTGCAGCAAGAATTTCAGGTCCTCCTCAGTTTCAGCAACCAGGGTTGTATCATCTGCGTAATGAAGATTGTTAATAGATCTTCCACCAATCCTGACGCCACACTTGTCCTCATAGAGCCGAGCCTCTCAGATAATCTGTTCTGAATACAGGTTGAAAAGGTATGGAGATAGGACACATCCCTGACGTACGCCCTTCCCAATTTTGAACCACGTAGTGTTGCTCTGCTCTGTTCTGACGACTGCCTCTTGGTCCAAGTATAGGTTTCGCATTTGCATGATTAAATGTTCTGGGATTCCCATTCTTCTCAAAGTCAGTCATAGTTTGTTGTGATCCACACAGTCAAATGCCTTTGCATAATCAATGAAGCATAGAGAGACATTCTTCTGATATTCCTTGCTTTTAGCTAAGATCTATCTAACATCAGTTATAATATCCCTAGTACCACGACCTCTTCTAAACCCAGCCTGGACTTCTGGCAGTTCTCTGCTGATGTCCTGTTCCATCCATTTTTAGATAATCACCCTCCTTTCGGAGACATTACCACTAAACGTAAGAGACACTGGTCACAGCATAAGAAATTGTCAGCAGCTGACGTGTTTGGAATCACAGAAGCCAAGAAAGATTCAGATACAAGCTGCCAGATCAAGGGTTGGACAATGGAAGATAAATGCTGAAGGGATTCAGTAGAAGCAAAAGGGTATCCTGGTGGAGGGTGGAGCTGGGAAATAAGTGGGTCAAGACACTGGGCCAAGGGCAGGGACAACACTGTAACTAATGATTAACTCCCCAATGAGGGATTTATCTTTCACTTTTCTATAAACTGCTTGCCTGTCAGATACTCCTCTAACTCTGAACATTCAGATTAAGACAGACTAGTAAGAAGGATTGGCCATCCACTTCTGAAACAGCAGTCTTCTGAAAACCCTATTTAAAACCTTATACATACAGTAGCTGTACCAAAAAGAAATGGTTGATTTTTTTCCCCCCATTTTTGCAGGTAGGATATGATAAAAAAAAAAAAACACACAGTACTGAAAGAAGAAGTTCAAGCAGCACAGTGGCACTGGCAAAAGCAGGCTTCAGTAATCCACGAAATAATAACTGAGATGCTTTACCAAACAAACGCACTGCCAAAAGAGCTTAATCACTATGCCAACAAACGTGAACAGCAGCTCCTTTGTCAATCTCATGCCCACTCTAAAGAAAGCAGATCTAACACAACATGAACACTACTCAACAATATCATTAATAGCACATGCAGAAAAACTTTGCTGGAGACAATTAAAAAATATTTCTGCCTGCTTGGTTCCAAAATCAACAGTCTTGGCACTAGCAGTCAGGAAATCAAAAGATTAATTGCATTAGGAAAATCTGCTGTCAGGGACTTCTCTAGAATGCCGAAGAGCAGTGATGTCAGTGTAGAGACTAAGGTGCCAGTGTAGAGACTAAGGTGCACCTGATCTAGGCCATGGTCTCTGCAATTACTTTCTATGCATCAGAGAGATGGGCAATGACTAAAGATGATAGAAGAATTGATGCCTTTGCATTGTGGTGCTAGAGAAAGGTACTGAACATACCATGGACCATCAAGAGCACAAACAAGTTTGTCCTGGATAGGGTGAAACCAAGTTGATCCTTGGAGGCAAGGATTGTGAAGCTCCATCTCACATACTTTGGGCATGTGGCCAAGAGGGATCAGTCCTTGGAGAAAGACATAATGCTCTGAAGGATGAAGAGACAGCGCAGGAAAGGAAGACCCTGGATGAGTTGGACTTACACAGTAACCAGAGTTATGGGGGTAGTTGTGTCAGAGATGGTGATACTGGCTCGGGACAGGGCAGGGTTCAGAGCTATTGTCCATAGGGTTGAGTCAACAACACATAATTACAACAACAACACAAAAATGGTTCCAGCCACACAATTCTGAAGAGTTCATAGACCGAGTAATACCAGTGCTGACATGAAATACAAGACATTTACTTGTGTTGTATTGACCACACAAGGACAACAGACTATGTGAATCATAATAAGTTACAACTAGTACTAGGGAAAAGAAAACACACACACACACACACACACACACACACACACACACCAGACTGGAGGGATGAGGATGGGTAGGGGCAAAACCACAGGGCTGCACCGTTTGATGAATGGAGGGAGAAGGGAAAGGAAATTGGAAGGATCAGGTGAAAAGACAGGGTAATGACAGGAAAGGTCCAATGGTGATTAACTGTATAAAACAGAATGCAGGAAAATGATTGTATGAAATCCAATGTGAAAGAAGAAAAGAGTGAAACACAATGTATACGAACTTTGCAAGTAAACCAATAAAAAGTTAATTAAATAGAAAAAGGGGGGGAAATCCCACCACCAAGAATTCCAAAATACTTAACAGTTCAACTGAACCAAAAAATAGTCATTTTAACAGAACAAAGAAATACTGCATGGATTAAAATCAGGAAAGATATGCATCAAGGATTTATCCTGTTGCCCTACCTATTCAATCTGTAAGGAAGTCTGGTGGTACAGGGCATTACATGAGGTACTGCCAAATGAAAGCCTGTGGTTTGAACCTACCACCTACTCCAAGAGGAGCTTCCTTTCATAAAGACTTACAGCCTCAGAAGACTGACGAAGGTTCACTAACAATAGGAATTGACTCAACAACAGTGGCTTTGGGATTTCTTGGGGGGTGAGGGAATGTATAAAGTGTCACTCAATATCCATGCTGGAAAAATAATCTAAGAAACTGGGCTATATGAAGAAGAATGTGGCCTCAGGACTGGAGGAAGACTCATTAACAAGCTGCAAACAGACGACACAACCTTGCTCCCTGAAAACAAGGCCTTTAAGCACTTACTGGTAAAGCTTAAAGACTAGATAGCCTTTGGTATGTTCAGAATGGATCATATCTCAATTGGACCAAAAAAAAAATCCACCAAAACCCAAAACTCAACTCGTACAACTGGACCAATAAAAAACATCATGGAGAAAAGAATAAAACTATCAAGGACTTCAGTTTATTTAAACTCATGATCAAGCTCAAAGAAGCAGTAATCACAATATCAAAGGAGACTGGATTCGACAAATTGGTTACAAAGGATTTCTTTAAAGAGCAAAGATGTCATTTTAAAAACAAAGTGCACCTTAGTAGAGACAAAAAATAGTAGTTTCAGTCCCAAAGGCACACAGTTTAACTCGACCATGGGAGGATGTACACTCTCCTTCCAAGGGAAAACTCCCTGGAGAATCAGCTGTGGGTCAGTTTCAACTTGATGGTACACACCAATAGGTATTTGGGGAGTTCTGGTGACCTAATGGTAAGCAGTGGTGCTGCCAGTCCAAAGGCAGGCAGTTCAGATCCCCAGCTGCTGGGCACAAAAAATGATGGACAATCCCTTGTCATGCAATTTAAAGCCTCTGAAAACTTACTGAAGGATCTGCTATAAGTTGCTTCCAACTTGACAGCATACAACAGGTATTTAAAAGCTGGACTATCAACAAGGAAAAAAAATCTGATGCCCATAAAACATGATACTGGTAAATAATATTGAGCTGCTGTACATATGGTCACTATGGGTTGCAGATGACTTCACGGCACCTAACAATAACAACAAGACTTAAATATAATTAAATATTATAATATATTAAATATCATAAAAATATAAGCAATATAATTAAAGAACAAACAAACTTGTCTTGGAAGAAATGTAGTCAGAAAGCTCCTGACAAGCAAGGTTGGTTAAGACAGCATCTCACATACTTCAGGCATGTTATCAGTCCCTGGAGAAAGATGTCAGGCTTGGTAAAGTTCAAGGTAAAACAGAAGTTCAAGGTAAAATCAGTAGGATGGACTGATACAATGTGATTCAGGAGCCGCTACAACTGAGGTTAGGCCCAGCAGAGACTGTGAAGCAGGACTGTGCAGGGTTTTGTCCGGTCAGACTTCCCACAATTATGAGCTGGAGCTACATCAACTGCAGTTAACAGGCTTATTAAGGTTTGGATCATGGGGTCACACAATTTGATGGGTGAGGGTGTTGAGGGAAATGGGAAAGATGTGATGTGAAAAACATGTATTTGAATTTTATAAATAAGCTAGTATTTAAAAAATGGGGGAAAAAAGGTTTGGATCTTTTAAGTGCCTCTCATCCTTTTAGAGGCATTTTTCAATAACTTAACTATGTAACTGAACATTAGCTGTTTTTAATAGATTTATCTTTACTGATTTTTTTTTCAAATGGGTCATGTAGCGGAATCTTGAGGGATAACAATAAAAAGGAAGATTTTAGAGGCACTGACAAGGAGATTATAGATGACTCTAGTGTTTCATTATGTTGTTCAGAAAGATCACTGAGTTGGAACCAACTGTATGACACCCAGAAATAATAAAAACAACACAGGGAATAAATAAGAAATATTTTTATTGCTTATAATGCATTATGTTTGATCATAAAACATTTGAGATTGAGAGAATGGGAATTCCAGAAATACTACGTGAAAGACAACAAAGACTTAAGTCTTACTAATAAGCAAGGAGGCAAAACTATTTAGGACTACATTTTTAAAATAAGTCTCTCTTCATTGAATTTCTTTAATAATCTTAATAGTAATTGCATTATGGCATTTCTTTATGGATAAAAACTCACTCAAAGCTCATTCTTTTATGAGGTTTAAAAGGCAAAAGCCTTAATCAAATCTCATCATTCTTTACAGTAAAAGAATTTATATATATTTTATAGCCATAATTTGCTTTTAACCTTTGCTCACTAGCAGACTCATTACCCTCTTAAAAGTAAAAGACTGTATTATACTTATTTGAGGGGAAAAGCCTCTCATACAACAAAGAAAGCTTACTGTATTCATTTCAGATCTAAATATAACAGATTATTCTGGTATACTATATCTCCATCTTCTAAATCTACAGTTGAAAAATGTATTTAAGCCTTTTGCTTTTATTGCAGTTGATAAAGCCTTAAAATGTTTAAAGTGTTATGGAAGTCAAATTATGATTTCTGTAGTAAATTCATTTTAAAAATACAAAAAATATCTATTAGTTTATGGGGCTTTATGAACCATCTCTTACTGAGGAAAATAACTGTATTATTTATAATGTTATATATTTATAATTCAGAAGAAATAATTTTTAATTTACAATCATACCACATAACAATATAACTTGCTCCCCAAAAAATATCTCCAAGAGCATGTTAGACTCATATAGGTCCTGTGAAAAGGAGGCAAAGGGCCTTCTACATTTTATTTCCAATTATTTGATAACATTAAATGAAAAAGAAGGGAAAATAATAATAGTGAACTTAGACAAAAACAGGAAGTCCAAAGCCTAAACTCTAATCTAAACAATATACAAATACATTCCAAGTATTTCTATATTGTTTCAACATATGCTGAATTTTCAGGAAATGCGATATCACATTTACTGAGGGAAATTGTGCTTGGAAATTTTACTAAAAAGCATTCACAATTTTTAAGTAATCACATTATAGAGCAATGGTACTGAAATCACCAATATAATATATATTTGACTCTAATTTGCAAACACTGCCTTATTCATTGTTCCATATATGGGATGTCAGCATCTGATTAAGGCTTTGTACTTTATAATAGACAAGTGTCTGAGTTGCTACATATTGAAATATATAATTAAATATAAATTACTTCCTTTGTCGTATGTTACAATTAGACTATTATATATGTTGCTAAGTGCTCTCTTTTTTTCACTCATAGCAACTCCATGTGAATCACAGAGACTCCTCCATGTTATGGAGTAGAAATGTCCCACAGCGTTTTACCGAAGGTGTAATCTTCATGAAGGTGTAATCTTCATGCAGCCCAGTCAAGTCTGTCTCTTGTGAAGCCAGTGAGTGTGTTCCAATCACCAATATTTTGATTAGCAGCCAAAAACTTAACCTTTGTGCCACCAGGACTGTCATCTATACAGGTAGCCCTCAACAGAAGAGTTCAGCCTCAATGACCATTCCACGGTAAACCAATTCTTGAGATAAACTGAACATTATTTGGGGCTTTGTTTTTAATTTTCATTATTATCAGTAGTTTTATAAATCTGATCCCTATTTGTCTCTTAAGGGAGTCTGGTGACCTAGTGTTAAGAAGCTGCGCTGCAATCCCAAAATCACACAGTTCAAATCCACCAGCTGCTTGAAGAGAGAAGGATCTCTTCCTATGCAATTAACTGCCTCCAAAAACCTGCTAGAGGGTTAGCTATGGGTTGGTTCCAACTTAATGGTATACAACAACAACATCTGCCTTATAGGGGTTGAACAACATTACATCTGAGAATGACATCAACTAATTACATGACGCAATACTGAACGTTGTGTACCTTACTAAAACACAACCACTGGTGACTGTAAGTACAGCTCACTGTAACTCAAATGGATCTTGGGAGGTTCTGGTGGAGTACTCTAACACAAAGGCCACACCTCTCTCATAGTTCAAATCCACCATCTGCTCTGTGGGAGAAAAATGGCCAATCCCCCTAACCCCCGGTGATTTACAACCTCTGCAAAAACCATGGAGGGTAAGCGATAGTTGGTTCCAACATGACAGTGATTCCTGACCGTAATTCTGTTTGAGGGTTGATAGTTTCTGTGAGCTGAGGTCAAGCTGACCATGGACTCATGATAATTACCCCACCAAAAACAGCACAAAATGCCGTCTGATCCTATGCCATTCCCATGACACACTGCTGGCTGGACTACAGTAGTAACATAGGATTTATGGGCAGACTTTTGGAAGCAGAAATATTTTAATATTACAGCAACACACAGCCTTAACTGGCAAACAAGAGCTCATATGTGGGGGCAGTTTCTGGGCATCAAACCTGGGTCTCCCTCATTGAAGACAAGAATTGCTATCTCTGAACTAGCACTGCTCCACAGATAGGTTATGCCTATCCATGGCTATGAATTTTGCAGTGGTATAGTAAAAGGATTCTGCAAAATAATCATTGTGAAATGGAAGCACTAAGTCTGACTAAGTTGAGAATTATGAACAGAGCAATGAAAGAGAATGTAACCCAGACATAAGAAAAATGGCAATGCAGACAACACAAAGGAAGGGAGAGGCTACTCCAAGAGAAAATATCTTTTAGAGAAGCCAAAAGAGAAAGACACGCAACCAACACAATTCCAAAGAGGCTGATGACAAATGAAATTAAGTCAACGGAGTTGGTAGTAGAAACATTTTCCGTACATCACTTGAGATGGAAATCTTCCTGCATTGACTCAAAGCGTGAACAAAGAAAAAATAGGAAAAGCCAATACAACCTTCTCTTTCAAGAGCAGATTCCAGGAAAAAAAGGAATAAGGCAATAGGAAGAGAGGAAGTAAAAGTAGAACGGAAAAGTGGGGCTGGTTTTGGTTTAAGGGTTTCTTCTGATCTGCAAAAGGTGTCTGTGAGATTAATTCAAACTTATTTTAGAAAACAAGTCCTAGGAGCTCTGGTGGCCTAGTGGCAAGAAGCTGCACTGCAATCCCAGAGGTATGCGGTTTGAATCCACCACATGCTCTGCTGGAGAAGGAGGGGCAATCTCCTTCTGTACCAGTCTGATCAGATTTGATGGTACACACACAAAATAAAATAAAAGAAAAAGAAAACAAGTCATGACTTAATTATATATGTCTAATTACAAGTTTAAGAAATACTGTTCATTATAAACAAATATTTAAAAGTGATGAAATGATATGACATCTGGGATGTGATTCAACATAATCAAGGGCAAGGAAGAATAATTAGAAAAAAAAGACTATTCCTGCTGACCTCTCTGGGAGGAATCACAGTACAAGGTGCTGGATGGAGTGGAGAAAAGTATGGAACAAAACTCAACAGGATCAGGCTTATTATCGTTCTGATGGAAAATGATGCCACTCCCTAAAGTCATCCTTCAAGAGGAAGTGAACTCACGGCCATGACTCAGTTTTCATCCAAGTGACAGATAAGCCTGTAAAGTTAACAATGACACCAGGGAGGTATTTATAATCAGCCATATGAGCTCAAAACAGCCGCATTTGTCCAGGGACAAAGTTCAGAAGGTACAGGGAAGAATAAATGAAAATAGTTAAAAACAGGAGGAAAGGAAGAATGCAGTTATATTGCGGGGATTTCAATCGATGGGGCTAAACAATATGTGTATAAATTTTTCAATGGAAAATTCATTTATTCTATAAACTTCCACCCAATTCACAGTAAAAAGAAAAGGTAAAACAATATAGTAATGAGCTAATAACTGTACTGAATGTAAGTGATAGTACATAGGAGTTCACAAGCTTTTCCACAAGAAAATATTTCTAAAAAGAAATATCCTCTAAAACATGCTCAACTATTTGTTCCATTTTTTTAAAATGTGCTTTCTTAAATGTCAGTGTGATTACACTAATTTACCAGTTTTTTAAAAACAAACCATCAGGAGCTTTTGGGGCTTTTTTGTTTTGTTTTGTTTTTTTAGTTCAGCAATGATCATACATCAAATATCTCAATTTCTATTCTGATTCAGAAAGCAATTTCACGTCTACTGGGAAAGCAAATCTCACAGTGCTATTATGTCACAAAGTTCAAAAAGCACTTCCCTAAGGAATTTAACATGAAAGCATGTATATTACAGCACAAAAGGAAAATACTTATTTTTCCAGTTAGTTTTATAAAAATTGTGTCTGAAAATGTCTCTAAAAGTTTTAATTGCATGAGATGAACAGAAGACATAAAATCTAAACTAAGAGGCATATGAATGATTTCTCAGTTTTGCCATTTCCTTTACTGTGTGGCCTCAACAAGCCTCTTAACTTCTCCAACACTCCTTCTCTACATGTCTGTTCTGTATAAAAGGATCACAACTCGAGTGTACAGTTATCAAGAGCAACTGTCCTCCACCTGTGATTGACGGACTCCCAAGAGTTCCCGGAGAAACTTTCAGAGTCAACAAGGTGAAAAGTCTTATTTATCATAGAATCAAAGCATGTTTTTCCATTATGCTCACATTTGCACTGATGGTATAAAAGAGAATGATTGTAACGTCTATTCCTTTAGCTATAATCAAGGCAATGGCTCAAACTATACCAGAAATCATGGTATTCTGCACCTTCATGTACTCCCAGTAAAAAGAGTGCTACTTTACATTAGGATATCCTGTGCAGCAGAAATGGTTCCCATACGGGGGCTGCTATCTGAAATGATGGGGGATCAGCTCCACTTAGAGGCAATCAGGAAGAAAGGTCTGATGACCTAATTGCAAAAATTCAGTCCTTTTTTTTTTAACTCACATTTAGAGCACACTCTATCCAGACGAATATGAGGTTGCATTAAGTCATAAATAACTCAGTGGCAACTAGTCTGCTTCACTTAATAGTGGCCTTAATGAAATGGTAAAATATATTTAAATATATCTCAATTTTTTTTAATACTCTGTATGAAGAAATGGGAAGTGGGCTGGGCATAAATCACTTCTTCTGCATAATAAAGTGTAAAAGCTGTTTCAAGAGAAAAAGCTGTGCAAATGTGTAAACTGTGAAATTTATAAACGTCAACTTTTTTCGCACAGAATATTGTTTTTACTTGAAAGGCTGATAAGCAAATGAAGGATGATACACATATGTTGACACATTACATCCATGCAATGAACAGTATAGCGCAAGTGAAAATCCAAATAGTGAATCAGGAAAGGCTACTTTGAAAAGTTTAATTCGAGCAAATTCTGAAAGATAATACTGACTACAGGGTAAGGCATACCTGACAGTGGGTCTGTGTAAGCAAGAGTAGAGATGCAAGAGGATGAGCACGTGAGACGATGTGAACTTGTGTTTGCAGAATGTATCAAGTCTAAGAGCGTAGCACATAGCAGAGGAATCGTGAGTGCTAACATAAGAGGCCAAGGAATCAGATCTCAGTGGGTCCCAAGTTCCACAATAAAACCTGGAATCTGAAATGACTAATGCGAGGCTACCAGAGCATCTTACTAAGCAAGAGACAATTACAATCAGATTTCTACTTTTAAATACAACCCTAATGGCAACTAACAGCAGAATATACTGTGAGGAAAATGGAGCTGGGTCAGGAGGGAGAAGCAATGACATCTGCACTCAGTAGAGGGGATAGAAAGTGAAGCACACGCTTCCAAAGGCAGACCAGGCTGTGGCAAACGACAGAACCTACGGCATGAAGAGGGAAGGGCGCATGAGCAGGGATAGTATATACAAGTGGGGCAATAATGGCCCTATTTCTTGTAACAAGGAAAGCAGAGAAGAGGAGGGGGATGTATCTTGATGAGATTATGTGAGATTTTAAGATGGTTAATGGAATATCAGATTGGAAAAGCTGGTCAGGAAAAAAGTCAGTAGGTCTTTTTTAAAAAAAAAAATATGCATAAAGATGAGAACTTTTATGATTACCAAAAATAAAAATGGTACGAGTTGAGCAAAAGGTTAAGTATGAAACTTTACGATAACATTAACAGTAAAGGTAGAAGATAATAAAGAGGTGGAAAAAGGCAGTGCATGGCCATAAAAAAGATAGGACGGAAGAGTGCCAAGGAAGGGGGATTAGTCCGTCGGTAACTGAAGCTGTAGAAAGAATAATAAGCTAAGTGAGGCCAGTGGATATATTAATTAGAAGGTTACACAGCAGTCTCTGTTGAGTGCTTAGGGGCAGAACAGGATTACAATGAATCTGGGTTCTTAGCCTCATTAGCAAACTCAAAATAATTTACCACAAACTGCACAGAAATGTGTTTTCCAAACATCTCGTCTTTTGTTTTGCAGTGTTAGCATCTTAAATAAAAGTATCTCTCTAAAATGTACTGGATATTTCCAGAAAATTTCATTTTTTATTGTATTTTTAACAGAAATTGACAAAAACTTGGATTGCTATTCATTAACTGTTGCACATTTTCTGCCGTACCTCTCCAGTTCTCTTTTCTCTTTAAAAAAATTCATTCATTGTACAAGAGTCCACAATTAAGGTTCCATAGTGGAATGTACTTGGGGCGGTGGGAGCGGTGCGGGGGGATTGTGTACCAGGGAGGGAGTCTTTCTTTTACTTTTGAAAGAGAGGAGCGAACTGGGGGTGGGGAGGGCTGCATGGGGAGAGAAGTGCAGCAATGAATAAATGGAAATCCAAATTCTCTGTAAATGTTCATTAAAATTATTAATAAAATTTAAAAAAATTCATTCATTGTTGCACAATTTCCTCCCTCTGCCCTACTTTGCAATGCACATCTTATTCTAGATTGTTGTCATCCAAATAATGCCTAATCATATATTCCTTTTAAACAATTGTTTCCCTCATCTGTTTCAATGCAGTGTTCATTATTTACCTCTTTTCTTAGTTTCCCCCAACCCTCAATGTCAGTCCTGTTTTATAACAGTGGCATTGTGCACTATTTGTCCTTTTTGACTAAGATATTTCACTCAGCATAATCTCCTCCAGGGTCACTGATTTTGCATAATATTTTACGAGTTCCTCATTTTTCAGTGCTGAGTAGTATTCTATTGTGTGAATATACCGCAGATTCTCTATCCATTCATTTGCTGATAAGCACTTGGGTTGCTTCCATCTCTTTGCTACTGTGAACAATGCAGCAATAAACATCAGGTGGGAAAATTTCTTTCCGAACTATATAAAACACTGACTTTTTTAGAAAAAAAAACCCACCAGCAGAACATCATTAGCATTTATCTAATGAATTTTTTATGGCAAAATATATGATTGTTATATATATTGAGTATCGATCTATTAAAGAATATTATTATACTTATTGATGGATTCCTGGTCTCACACTGATTAAGCACTCAGCTACACACCAAAAGTTCAGTGGTGTGAACTCACCACTAACTCGGAAAGAGAGAAGAGACGGGAGTATATGTCCACACCTACAGCTACAGAAATCCTACAGGGCAGTTCTCCACCCTTCGCTGTCCTGATGAGTCAAAACTGGCTCAGTGCCAATGGGGGTGGCTTACTCCCACCACAGAGAGGCAAAATATATTTCATATTTCAGGAAAAATAAATTACTTTTTTTAAAAAAAAAAAACACACCAAAAACTATTAACCAATCTTTTGGGTTTTTATTGGCAATACCACATACAATGTAAGATCAAATTTTATTCTGATATATTTATATCAAATGTGTATTTAACTTGGTCTACGTTTATGGAATCAATGCTAAGGTGTGGGGGAAAAAACCACCTATTCTTATAACCTAGAAAATAATCATTTGTTTATAAAATGATTCTTTGCTTCTTCCGAGCCCCCTCTCAAAAAAATTAAGTAGTATAGAGTTCCTCTAAATGCACTATTCACACAGAACAGTAAGATGTTAGAATTAGATACTTTTTATTTCTTTGATTTACATAAAATTTTACAGGAAGATATTTTCTTAAATATATAACATATTTAATCTAAAAGATAGTTGTTGGAGAATTTAAAAGGCAGAATCAATTGCACGAACTTTGTCCCAGAAAGGTGACTGGCAGGAGAGGCCCAGAGCAGAGCAGACCAGGAGTCACAGCAAGAGTGGGCCCTGGAAGAGAGGGGGGTGTGGCAGAAGCATTGTCTGCCTTGGGCTTAAAACTGGGCAGAAGCTTCATAAGAATCATGACTTACCATCCCTTCATTATATAACAAAAAGGAACACATGAAATATGAATTCTGGGAGGATTTTTAAAGTTCTGAGTCTCTAAAAGGTTTTGGGGTTGATTTTTTGGTGTGTGTTTTTTTAAAAAAAAAAGTCATTTAGAACTCTAAGTAAGACAAAGGTTCTAGAGTTGGACCCTTGCAAGCTTCTCTCAGGAATACCTCTCTGCTGGTGTGGGCTTTAGCAAGTTCCTTATGCCTCAATACTTTCAGCTCTAAAATGAGACAATAAGCCTGCTAATATTAGGATTAAAATGAAAGAAGACTTTGTAAAATACTTAGTGTTTAGCATATAATTGTCCATCAAAACTTGTTAAAATTAACAGAACTGCAGTATTCCAGAAACAAATCATGGACTGCCAAGAGAACAAACTGTGTCTTTCCAAGTTTGTCCTGGAGATGGTAAAACCAGGCTGCTCCTTAGAGGCAAAGATTTTGAAACTTCATCTCATATACTTTGGGTATGGTTCCAGGACTTGGTTCCAGGAAGAACCAGTCCTTGGAGAAGGACATCATGCTTGGAAGGGTCAATACAGTAGGGAAAGCCTGTGGATGAGACGCCTTGACACAGTGACTACGGCAATAGTGTATCAGAGATGGTGAGGTTTGCTCAAGATAGGGCAGGGTTTGCAACTATTGTTCATTGGGTCACTATGACTCATAGTCAACTCAAGAGCACACAACACCACCACCACCACAATGGGGCCATTTTAGACCATTTAGTCAATTCAACAGTACAGTATACTGTTATTCCCTAACCCACCTGGCATAAATCTTTGCTTGCCCAACCACGCTTACTTGTTCATCCGTTGGCATGTTCTGAAAAATCTCATCTGTGTCAGTGTTAACTGTAAAACACAGAAAGCAGGGAGATCCTAGAGAGCAGGATCAAAGTCCACAAGCTACTGGCGCGTTCCAGAAGCACACCTTTAATGAGTAACAGTCGTCTTCCGGCACACTAACATCCTTATGAGCACACACTGGCCTAGCTCCAGTGTCACTGTAGTTGCTGCTGCTGTTTTTGGGTGCCACCGAGTTGGAACCAACCCAACAGCTGACCCTCCAGCAGGTTTTCAGAACCAATAAATTGCATGGGAGGAGAGCACCCCTCCTTCTCCCTTGGAGCAGCTGGTGGATTTGAATCACATGAATCTACTGCCATTTAAAGTCACAAATTTAACAACATTATCAATTTCTAATATATGGAGCTGACACCTCAAAAGCTGAATTTATCAGTAAACTTTTAAATTGAACTTGTCAGTAAAATTTATCTCTATAAAAAGAAATTTCTGACTGAATTATAAACATGTTTTTCTGATTGCGAAAATATCCTTAGTGATGTTTGGTCATGTAGTCAAACACATTCCATTTTCACATACACTCACTGTCATGGATTAAGCTATGCCTCCAGAAAAAAACCCATGGAAGTTATGGAAGAATCCACCAATAATAGGATAAATCAAGTAGTTATAAAAGAATTTAGGGTGGGAAGGAAGAAATACTCTATCCTCACAAAAAAGAAAAGAGGAAGCAAACAGAAGAAAGAATCATCAAAAATGCAGAGTGTCTGTTGGACCCAGGTCCCAGTGCAGGAATACTTCTGGACACACGGGGAAGGTCAAGATACACAGAGATTTCCCAGGAATATGGGGCCTGCAGATCTGAGAATGGCATGGACTTACTCCAAGACTGGTAGAGAAAAAAGATTCCCCAAGAGCTGGCATCCTGAATTTGAACTTCTAGACTCCTGAACTGTGAAAAGAAATAGCCATCACTGTGGTAACTGTAACAGCATCACTAGATTATCAAGAAACGTCTAATGCCTGCTAGAAAACCTTTATCAGACTAAATGTCCATTTAGCCATTTGAAAACATGGTGGTTTTTAATTGTACATTCATCTGCCTTTTTTATCACCTCGGTGACAGACACAGGTATGATTTTCTTTAAAAGCTAAAGAACATAAATAATAACTGTACAAATCATCTTGCTCTCCTAATCTGCAAGATCAACAGTTTTGAACTGGAAATGCAGAGAATCCAACAGATTCTTCTTTAAAAGAAAATACACACATGCATATAATTTGTTCAGCCCCAAATACCAAGACCAAAAGAATAACAGAGACAAACCATACCCACAAACCACAACACAGCTGGTTCATCTAATTTTAGAAGAAAAAATAAGAAGGCGCAGGAGAAAAGTTCTCTCTGGAATAACTCAATCCTTAAATCAGTGAAATCTGACGATCACAGCATGGAGAAACCAACCACTTTCATTCTCTCCTGTGGGATACTTAGCCTATCAGTGTCAAATAGAAATAAACAAAATGTTTTTAGAAGATGCCATAAAAGTTCAAGATCTCCCTTTTTAAAACAAACGTCCAGTGACAGAGGAAATATCTAAACTGTCAACATTCAAGCACAGGTGTTACTGGGAGCACACCTTACACATCACACAGAAATCCAGCTCTCTGTTCTAATAATGTAGTGTTTATTTGTCAATTTTTCAAAGCCAGATATTTGTTATTTGATTAATATGCCCCCTCCTAGATAACATCTCTTTCTTTTCCAGAAATTGGGACAAGCTCCAGCATTAATGAACCATAAAAAACAGACTGCTATCAAGTTGATCTGAACTCACTGTGATGCTACAGTACATAGCAGAACGATCCGGATCCACAGGACTTCCAAGGACAAAAATTTCTATCGAAACAGACTGTTAGCTCTTTCTCCGTCAGAATGGCTGATGGGTATGAACTTTCCATTTCACAGGCAAGACCTTAACCACTGTGCCACCAGAGTTCCTTAGAACAAGATGTTATTGTTGTTGTTGTTGTTGATTGCCATCAAGTCGAGCACCCCATGGACAAAAGGCCTGAAGCCCTTCCACACCCATCGCCATTTATCAAAGCTCACAGAGTTTCCAAAGGCATGCTGTTCAGGAAGTGGATGCCACTCCTGCTTAACTGACACTCAATTTGAATAATATTATAGTCCTCTTTCTTAGGCTCCTTACAGCAAGAAGTTGCTGTTGTTATGTACTGTATAGCTGGAACCAATCCATAGCTGACCTTCCAGTGGGTTTTCAGAGGCAGTTAATCACAGTTAAGATGGCCCAGCCTTCTCCCTCACAGCAGCTGGTGGCCTCGAACTGCAGGCCACTCAAGATGATGCAGCTTCTTACCACTAGGCCGCCAGAGCTCTCTAACAGCAAGAAGTAGATATGCCATGTTGTAACTATTGGAGGAGAATCAAGATTGGAGGAAGACTCATCAACAATCCATGTTGTTGATAGGACATAATCTTACCTGCAGAAAGTGAAAAAGATATAAAGCATTTACTGAAGAAGACGTTCAAAGACTATAGCCTTTCATATGGATTACACCTCAACATTTGGAAAACAAAAATTCGTATCACTGGACCAAGAGGCAACATCATGACAGAAATAGAAAAGATAGTCATTGTCAGGGGCTTCACTTTACATGGGTACAAAATCAACACCAGCAGTAGCAGAATTTAGGAAGTCAAGGTATGTTACATTGGAGAAATCTGCTGTCAAGGACCTCACCAAAGTGTGCTAAACAGCAAAGATGCCAGCTTAAAGACTAAGGTGGCCTGACGCAAGCCATGGTATTTTCAGTTGCTTCCTATGCATCTGAAAGTTGGACAATTAATAAGGATGACAGAAGAAGAACCAATGCCTTTGAGATGTGGTACTGGAGAAGAGTACTGGCTATTCCATGGACTGTCAAAAGAATAAATCCATCTTGGAGAAAATGCAACAAGGGTGCTCCTAAGATGCAAGGATGGCTAACCTTTATTCCACATACTTGGGCATAATGTCAAGAGGGGCCAGTCCTTGGGAAAAGATGTCATGCTGGGGGAAAACAGACGGTCCGAGAAAGAGAGGAAGACCCTCTAGGAGTTGAGTTGAGTAAGGACTTGATCATGGCAGAGATTGTGAAGATATCACAAGACTTCAATTTCTTATTTATAAAACAGGGCAAAACATAGACAACTCAATGGTGCTTAACAATAACAACTGCTTATATAATAGAGTCCTACAGGATCTATCTTTTCAAGCAATGAAACCATTTCCCACAATATCTATCACTGGTGGCTCAAATCCACCAGATGTTCCCTGGAGAAATATGGGCAATTTCCTCCCTCATAGTCTCTGAAAGCCTACTGGAGAGTCAGCTCTGAGTCAGTTCTGGCTTGAAGGCAATAAGAGTAAGTGAATCTAGTCAAAACTAAGTGCATGGATTGATACCTTTAATTAGAAATAAGCTTCACTAGGCAAAACTGAGTCACTGTATCAAAAGGAATTGGCAGACACAGAAGAATTTCATGAAACAACATATGAGCAAGAGCCTATGGTGATAAAGGAAGAAGTTCAAGCTGCTTTGAAGGAAATAGCAAAAAATAAGGCCCCAAGAATAGATGGTATACCAATTGACATATTTCAGCTAACAGATGCAACCCTGGACCTGCTCACCAAGGTGTGCCAGGAAATCTGGAGAACAACCACCTGGCCAACTGACTGGAAGAGATCTATATTTGTTCCCATCCCAAAGAAGGGTGACCAAACAGAATGTGGAAATTATAGAACAATATGATTGATTAATTTCATACGCAAGCAAGATTCTGCTGAAGATTATCCAAAAACAACTGGAACAGCACATGAGCAGAGAACTGCCAGAAATCCAGACTGGGTTTAAAAGGGGTCGTGGTACTAGGGATATTGTCGCTAATGTTAGATGAATCTTGGCTGAAAGCAGGGAGTACCAGAGGAATGTCTATCTGTGCTTCATTGATTATGCAAAGGTATCTGACTGTGTGGACCATAACAAACTGTGGCTGACTCTGAGAAAAATGGGAATCCCAGAACACTTGGTCGTTCTAATGTGAATCTTATACTTGAATCAAGATGCAGTCGTCAGAACAGAGCAAGGAAACACTGCATGAAAACTGGGAAGGGTGTACACAAGGGATGTGTCCTGTCTCCATACCTTTTCAACGTGTATGCAGAACAGATCATCCGGGAGGCTGGGCTCTATGAGGAGAAATGCGGCATCAGGATTGGTGGAAGATCTAGCAACAATCTGCGTTATGCAGATGACGCAACCCTGCTTGCTGAAACTGAGGAGGACCCGAAGTGCTTGCTGCTGAGGGTCAAGGACTGCAGCTTTCAATATGGATTGAGGCTCAATATCAAGAAGACAAAGATTCTCACCACTGGACCAATTGGCAGCATCAGGATGGATGGTGAAGAGATTGAGATTGGTCACAGCTTTAGTCTGCTTGGCTCCACAATCAACACTCTTGGCACCAGCAGCCAGGAAATTAAAAGACATATTGCGATGGGAAAGTCTGCTGTTAGGGACTTCTCTAAAGTACTGAAGAGCAATGGTGTGTCTCTTGAGACTAAGGTGCATCTGGTACAGGCCATGGTCTTTGCTATCACTTGTTATGCATCAGAGAGCTGGACAATGATGAGCGAGGATAGAAGGAGAATTGATGCTTTTGAGCTTTAGTGTTGGAGAAGAGTGCTGGGGGTACCATGGACTGCTAAGAAAACAAACAGATTCATCCTGGAAAGGGTTAAACCGGACTGCTCCTTGGAGGCAAGGATTCTGAAACTTCTTCTGACATACTTTGGTCGTGTTGTAAGGAGGGAGAAGGTCCTTGGAGAAGGACATCATGCTTGGGAGAGTGGAGGGAAGGCGCAGGAGGGGAAAGCCCTCTAGGAGGTGGATTGATTCGGTGACTGGGGCAATCAGGATGAGTGTGTCGGGGCAGTGACATTGGCACAGGACAGAGCAGGGTTTAGAGCTGTTGTACATAGGGTTGCTATGAGTCGCACGCAACTCGACGGCACATAACAACAACAGGCAAAACTGGCAAAAAAAAGCTGATGGTAAGAGGAAACTCCAGCAGGCTCTCACAGAAATGTAAGATTTGTTTTTTGAGTGAAGGTTAACAACTCATTAGTTTTCATATATCATAATTGTTTTATCACATTAATTACAATTGATGGATGTAATTCATTAATCATGATGTTTAAAGTGTCCTTGAAAGGGTCTAGGGAAGAAGATCAATTCCAGTTTTTTGTTTTTTCTTTGGGGGGGGGTTTGTTTTTGTTTTTCTATAATTATATTTTATTAATTTTCATAAACATTTACAGAGATTTTGGGTTTCCATTCATTCATTGTTGCACCATTCTCTCTGCCCTCCTCCCAGTTTGTTCTTGTCCAAATGCCACAGTGCTTATCAAAGCCAGTTCTGATTAATCTTCTTTGTCAGTGTGTCCTTTGCCATTCCCTATCACTCCTCCCTGAGAGAGACTTCACCCTGAGTCATAAGGAAAAGGGGATGGCGTATTCTCTTAGCTACTTCCTGCTGAAAAGGGACGCTGTGGGTTTCAGGGTGAAGGAAGATCAATTCCAGTTAAAGCTTGAAAGTCAGACCTACCTAAAGGAGAAACCTTTGGGAGAACTAAAACCTCAAATATTTTCACTAAAACAAACAATATAAAAGTAGCAAAGCTGAACCTTGTGAAAAGTTACAAGACAATGGAAAGCAAAGCAATGCCCTCCAGTTCCAGCTCCCACAAATTACACTTTATGTTATTTCATAACATACAAGTCTTTCTTCTAGTAACTATTTCCTTGTAACACTGTGTTCTGTTCTTTTTGCTCTCCAGAGTTCAAGGTGAATAATAAGCAATTCCAGAGGGCAAAGAACTAGATAACTTGTCAGTTGTTTGGGTTTTTTCTCATTTAGCCACTGAAAGATTTTCCTTTTTAAGTGAAATTATATTCATTTCATTATGCCACAGAAAAGAAGAAATTCCAGAAAATGTCATCAAGGTATCGCAAGATACTAACATAAATGTATACTAACATAAATGATTTAAAGCAAATAAAATAAAAACAGATCTAGATTATTTTTCACACCGAGTTATAAAGAATATTAAAATTCTCTAAAACAACTATTCAGTTAAATGAGAAAATTGGTATTTATCTTATACAGAAGACAAACAGTCCCAGGTATTTTGTAAATGTATCACAATGCTAAAATACACTAAGGAACTGCTACAAATTCCCAACTGTTCTAATTAATGTCCTAGTTATTCTCCATTTGTTCCACTCCACCCCTCAACCCTTCACTGCTCAGCTCCCGCCCTGGGAGGATAAGCCTGCAGAGACCAGCCCTCCAGTCCTCAGGCTGTTTCTAGCTGGGCTGTCCCAATGAAGTCACTGGAAGACCAGACAACAAGGGAGGGTAGAACAGGGAACTTCCCCCTCTCCCTGAATGCCTCAAAGCCACGGCTCCCACAGGCCCTCCTCCACAATGTCAGCTCCCTGGGCTCTGGCAATCTCAGGAGAATTAGGACTTCTTACTGTGGCTAGTCCCTGGGTGCTTTGCCACCTCTTGTTTGTTCCCCACTTGCTGTAAATAGTCTCTTCTTTTGAACAGTCAAGGATTAAATCTCTTTTCTACCATGATTCTGTCTAAAACCACTAACAGTACCAAGTCTGTTTATTAAAAAAACAAAAAAAAACAGACAGCCAATTAAGAAATTTCAAATGGTCTTGAAATCTGTGTAAGAATGTATTTTTATATAATAAATATTACTGTGAGCAGAGTCATGGAAAATTAAATATGGCTAGCTTTACTCCCAAATGAAGTTGGTTAACCAGCTGAAATAGTCATCATAATTCATTTTAGGTCTGAAATATCATACTCCCTTCATTATTCTCTAAACATAAATGCTTAAATCCCAAGTAAGCTTTAAAAGAAAAATCTGTAAAGAAAATTTGGTAACTGATACTTCACTTCCTTCTACTATACTGTGCCTACTTAAGCAAACGACTTTTGTTGTTACTGATGAAGCCCTCTCTAAGCACAAGAGGAAGGCTGACCTAGTGGTTCTCAAATTGTGCAGTCCACGTAAAACAACAGTCAAGCTTGTTAAAATGCTAACACGTTGGTCCTGCCTACTCCACACATTTATGTTCTGACTAGTTCCTCAGGTAATTCTGATGAACAAATACGTTTAAGAACTACTGAAATGTAGCCAACCTCAACATTCTACCCAAATCTCTAAAAACAATCCCAAAAGAAACAAAATAACTACACTGCACAGTATGTGTCAGGCAGGGTAACTCAATCCTAACCAGAACCACACCAGGTAGAGAATATTATTATTGATGCTACTGTACAGAGCAGAAAATTGAAGGCCAGAGAAAATATGTCATTCAACCAAGTTACAGAGTGGCAAAGTCAGGACCAATTCAAGTTTCTTACTCAAAAACAATGCAGCAAGCACATGTGTAACTCTGAAGCCCCGGGACTACTCTGCAGAGGATCAGGTCTACAGGATAAGCAGTTAGCAAGCAATACCCTCTCCTGACCACTGAACTCCCTTCACTCAACACACGCTCTTTACCCCACCTGCCCCTCACCATCCACCTGCACAGCTGCCATCACATCTTGGCAGAATGCCAGGTGTCTCTATGCAGATATTCACCCTCTCCTGTGAGGACCTACTATGTACAAAGCAATATACGGACTTTGGTTCCAATGGAACTCAATTCCAATTCCAGAGCTACCAAGTGCCAGCTGTGACCTCGGGCAAATGTAACATTTGTGTGTCTCATTTCCTAATCTCTAAAGCAAAGACCATGATACCACCTCGCTGAATTCATGTATTTACTTTCCACAGTTCCAAGGACTTAAATTAATTTCATTGCTGTTATGCGCTAACTCATAGCTGACCCTCCGATGGGTTTTCAGAGACCATATTACACAGGCGTAGATTACCCAACTCTCTCCCACAGAGCAGTGGATTCGAATCACCTGCCTTTGGATTGATGTGCAACTTATCCACTAAGCCACCAGTGCTCCCTTTAAACATCTGTTGTTGTTGTTAGGTGCTGCTGAGTCAAGTATGACCCATGACGACACAGTGAACAAGTAGTCTGAACTCCGTCTTGATCTGTGCCATCCTAACTATTTCTGACACAGTAGAGCCCACTGTGGCAGTTACTGTGTTAGTCAACTTGGTTGAGGGTCTTCCTGTCTTTCACTGAACCTCCACTTTTCCAAGATGATGTCCCTCTTCAAGGAACAGCCTCTCCTAGCAACATGGCCAAAGCATGTGAGACAACACTTTATTACATTTGCTTCCAAGGCTGCACTTTTCCCCAACACATATTTGCTCATTCTTTTGACAGTCCAGGGGATATTCGGCCCTCTTCTCCAACAGCACAGCTCAAAGGCATCAATTTTTCTCTGCCATCCTTATTCATTCTCCAGCTCTCAGAGACATAGCAAGTGATTGGAAATCACCATGCCCTGAATCATACGCATCTTAGTCCTCAAACTGACATCATTGCTCCTCAATATTTTGAGGAGGTCCCTCACTGCATATTCCTTCTGATCTGACTGTGTATATTTTAGAGCATGAGTCTTAAAAATGAGTCATTGAATCCTGACTCAGAGTGAGCCCACAGGACAGAGTAAACCTGGCGTCTAAGGGTCTCCTAGGTTGGAAGCCTTTATGGAAGAAGACTCCTACACCTTTCTTCCAAAGAGCAGTTGATACCAACCTTTCGGTTAGAAGCCCAATATTTTAGCCACTGTGCAACCAGGCAGCCCTCAAATCATACCACTTTGGCAATTGCCTATTTCTCAACTTTAGAGTCAGCCCTGTTGATTACAAGTTAGCATGAAGAGTCTATAATTAACTTGATTCAAAACAATAATAAAATGTCACCCTCGGTAGAGGGACTTGGTCTATCCTGTTCACCATTGTACCTTTGGTGCTTAGAATACTGCCTGGCTCACGATATGACACTCAAATATTTGTTAGAAGAATTAAAGCATAAAAGAGTTGATGCTGACACATGTAAGGAATGCAGTGACTCTTTAAAAGAAGCTTACAGATGCAATCAAGATCAATGCCAAGGTGCCCAATAATAAAAGGTAGCTTAATATTCCCTCAGAATATTTTTCTCCTCTTTTTCAACAAACTGTTGACTTTTCTTTAAAAACTCTCCAAATAGAAAAGTTAAACATAAGCCTCAGGTCCACTATTCTAATGCATTATGCTCATCTTCTATCTTTCTCTGGGGGGGGGGCAGGGATTGAAATCATTTTACAGTCATAACTTCAGAGATCTGGATAATTCAGGATTTCTGGAAGGATCTGAAGTAAGCTTCATATAATAGAATAAGTCAGCGTAGCAGTCAAGAAATCAAAAGGTGAATTGGCAAATCTGCTATCAAAGAGTAAATCAATCTGTCTTGGAAGAAGTAATTCGAATGCTCCTAGAGGCAAGGAAGTAAGACTGAGTCTCACATACTTTGGGCATTGTATCAAGAGGGGCCAATCTTTGGAAAGAGGCTTAGAAAGGCAAGTCAGAGAAAATTATTCTCAAAGAGATGGGCTGACAGTGACTACAATAGTGGACACAGTGCAGATTGTGAAGATGACAACCAAATCAGGCATGGTTTCAATCATAGGATCCCTATGAGTCAGTCAATTCAAAGGCATCTAACAACAGGATCAGCAGAAGAAAGGCAGCAAGAATGCTGACCTCCAGCTCACATACTTATCAGGAGGGGTCAGGTGCTGGAGAACGCCATCACACCTACAAAAGAAGGGTGTCAGCAAAGGAGAGGATGACCCTTAGCAAGACAGAATGACACATTTACTGCAGCAATGAGCTTCAGAACAGCAGGAACTGGGAGGATGGCACAGGATGGGCAGTTTTCATCCAGGTATATATAATTCCTTCCGAATTGGCGTCTACTCAATGGCATCTAATGACATCAGGTATCAGTAGTGGTTCAGTTGCAGAGTTCTTGCCTCTTAAAGCAGGAAACTGAGGTTCACGCATTGGCCAATGCACCTCACATGGGGCTGTCACCCTTGGTCACCATGGAGTCCCACATGCTGGCATGATGCTGCTTCAGTAAAGCTTCCTGACTCAAACAGAGCAGGAAGAAAGCCCTGGCTGTCTTTAGAGACGTCATGGAACAATGGCTCCCACCTGCACCAATCACGAAAATGATACAGGGCGGGACAGCAGTCAGTCATGCTTGAAATCACCACAATTGGACATCAGGTAACAAAAGGTTTATTCTAACATCACTCAGTGAGCTGGAGAAGCAGGAGTCATGATTTGGAGAATGTACAAATAGAGAGTCAATTTTGAGCTATGCTTAGCTTTAACAAGTGACTTAATTTTTCTGAGTTTCCATTTTTTTATTATTATTATTTATGTGGAAGAGTAATAAAGTCAATAATAAAGGGAATTCTGGTGGCCTAGTGGATCCTGAGTTACACTGCCATCCCAAAGGCATACAGTTCAAATCCAACAGCTCCTCCATAGAAGTGGCCAAGGGGAAGGGCCATCACCGACTGTGCCTCTGAAAACCCACTGCAGGATCAGCTATGAGTCATTCCAACTCAATGGTAAATAACAACAACAAAGTCACCTCGCCTAACACCATCGAGTTGTTTTAAGGATCAAATACACGTCAAATGGTTTCCAAAACAATTAAATATTAACTTTTTATTTCAACATCTTCAGATACAAATTGAATGTCTTCTATTTCTTTCTTTTTATATTTGTTTCTTTTATATCTCTACCAGGCTTCCTATTTCAAGATCTAATGATCTGGTGGGACCCAGAGGACGCTACCTCTACACCTACAGCCACCTCTCTACCACAACAAGCCCTTCCTCACTAAGTATCTGCTGGGAAAGAGGCTCAGCTACATAAAACAGAAAACAGAAACTCCTACCACACAAGAAAGCTGCCTTAAAGAAGGTAATCAGGTGGTAATTTTCAAATAAAATGACAAGTGACCTAACACAGACAAAAGAAGCCTGTGTCCATGCCGGGAGCACCACCTTCCTGTGCGCTTGGCTCTCACGGACTCTTCACCTGTGTGAATACACACCAGAGGAATGTGCCTGGCTGTTCTGGTTTCACCTGACACAGGCTTTCTACACAGAAAATTATTTCCTCTCTTTTTGCTACTAGCCATATTTCTAAGGATGTCAGGTTTGTTCTGGTTTTATTTCCTATGCTTCAGTACTCATGGAGAGAACGTCTTTGATGACTCAGACTTCATTTCCTTTATTCCCTAAAAAAGAAAAGTTTCTTTTTAAATCCCCTGTGCCTAAGATATACTCTGATGCTTCTATTCTTGTTCTGATGCTTATACCTTAAGGTTATTGTTATTGCTATGTGGCCCTGAGCTGACCATGACTTACAGAAACTATGACCAGCAGGTCGAAACTTTGTCCTATTCTGCATCATCGTCATGATCTCCGAAACGCTCAAGCCCATGTTACAGGCACAGATTAAGAGTTTATAAAATTTATCAAATACATGAGGGAGTTCTGGTGACCTAGTGATAAAAAAAAATTGCACTGCCAAACCCCAAGGCACATAGTTCAAATCCACTAGTCACTCTGGGGGAGAAAGATAGTCAATCTCTTCCTAGGCAACTTACTGCCTCTGAAAATCTGCTGGAGGGTCAGTAATGAGTCAGTTTCGACTCAACAGTACATAACAAGAGCAACAATATTTGTCAAAAGCATAACTGCTTTAAAGGTCCCAGTTCCTCTGAATATATTAAAAAAAAATTTTTTTTTTAAAAACCACCATGAAAGCTGTCATCAAGTCAATTCCAACGCAGGGCCAATCCATCTACCTCAGAGTAGAATGTTCTCCACAGGCTTCTCCATAGCTGACTGTTGGAAGCAAACGCTCAGAACATTTCTCCAAAGCACCTCTGAGTGGACCTGAACTGTCAACCTTTCAGTTCACAGCCAAACACAGTAACCCACTTTAACCACTCAGGGACTCCAGACACTATACAATGCTTCAAAATAGAATTTAGAAATTTATTCTCACCAGTTAGCTCTTGATTACCTCTATCCTTTGCAACCCGTCACCTCCCCTCAACAAAGGCAAAAAAAAAGCAGGTATGTCACATTATACATTAATGTAGAAAGGAAAATATAGTGGCTTTGATGGCACAAAATTACTAATAATTCAAATCAAATAATGGAACCACTTGGTCAAAATCTAGTAAAGTCACCCAATTCACCATGTCTGTGCTTTTTCAGTTCATTTTCTCAACTCCATTCAAATGTCATTTCTACTCTGTTCTAAATCAACTTGATGTGCTCATTTTTGTCCTTTATGTCTCAATGGACATTCTTAAAATAAGAAAGAGCCATAAAAAGAATTTTTCCTAACAGCAAAATTTAAGTAAGTGACAATTTAATCAGAGCCTGAAAAGAAGTTTGGGCTATCTCTCCCCCACCCCCCATAATACCCAGTTAATTATCTAACATTTAAAAGATGGCTATTATTGCATTTGCCAACAACAAATCTATCTCATTTGAGGACAATGTTCAAGTTTTATCCTAACTATGAACACTAGAGTACATTTTAGCTTTACAATGAAAACCAGTATTAAATTGCAGTCTAATTCTAGTTCCTACAAAGGCCAGTAAAATAAAAAGCTCCACATTATGTATAATGTTCTAAGATGACACCAGAAATGATAAGGCACCATGAGAGCACTGTTCAAGGCTGTCACCATGAGAATGAAGAAACCCGCACAGAATGCTAAATGAGCCCCAGAACCATCCTCCCTCTCTATCACGGCTACCCCTGGTGCTTCTCCAAACCCCCAATTGTATTCTTTAACACAATGCCAGTGGTGCAAGTTTCCTTAAACAATCTAGCAACTGAGCTGAAAGCAAGGTGTCTGGCCAGGTAGCAAGGACAAAAGCTTCTGGGTCAGACGCCTGAAGTGCGAATCTAGGCTTTGCCCTTATAGGGATGCATAATCTTGAGCAAGTTTTTAACTCTTGAAGCCTAAATTTCCTCCCTAGACCACTAACCTTGAAAATTATACTGAATATCAAACTCTTGAGTTAGAGTTTCAATTATAACAGATGCCTGAGTTGGTGACATTCTTATACTACCAACAGATCAAGTTCACAAATTATTTATGAAGTACCTCCTGATGAGTGTCACAATTAGACTATACAAAGCTTATTAAAGCTAAACTTCTTTTTGCAATCTTTTCAACTATATTTTCACATACAAAAAAAATTTCAGAGGTTAGAAATATTTTTTTAAAAGATGAGCATTTTATACATCAAAGATAAACTCTTAACCATCCACAGTTAAAACTGATAATATTAAAAAATATTATGTTTGGGGTACTAGTAATTTTTCAAATCTCACTGGTTCAAAACTTTCTATTTTAGAACCCAGATATGGCCCACTTGTCTAAACAATGGGCTACATGATACACCACAGACTCCAGACAAAGTCACAACAGGATGAGAGAAGAGCCTCCAGCCTCTCTCTAATTTCCTGGTCACTGTTATTTTAAAACTTGATCACATAAACATAAACAGGGGAAAAGTGCCTCTCAGATAAGACTCATGGGTTATGTTTTAACTACTGTGGAAATATCATATATGAATGAACACTGTCAATGTCTTGCTTGCTGTCTTAATTTACTTTTAATATTGCAATAGATCACTACATTCTTATTTATCTTTCTGGGATTAAAGAATAGTACACAGCTTTATGTACTATTATACACTTTTTACATTCTATATGTTTATAGTTTTTAAAGCTGGGGAAACAAATAGCATGTCAAATATACCATGCAATTTAGAACAATAAGATCTCATTAGAATGTAACAATTCCTATTTATCACTCAACATGTGATTCCTGTTCAACTGAAAATACTTAAAATAAGCTGGATATTTAAAAGTCAATGAGCTCCTTTGAAGGGCAGCATTGTTCCAAACTCTGGCTAGAGATCACTTTGTAACATGTGTGGTTTCTCTAAAATCAAGGATAAAAGATAGCAAGGTAATTTCACAAAACAGTTTCCAATTGGAAAACCACAACCCAACACATTTATGAAGTTTGGTTAATTTGTACGCAAACGCTATTTTGTTGTCAACCTTTGTACTGTGACCACCATCAACCCAAGTTCAAGATCCACAGTTTATGGTGTGAAGATGTTTTCTGCTAAACCTCAAGATTATTTTTTTTTTAAATTGTCAAGTGCTGAGCACATTTTGCAACTACACCACAAGAGCACAAAAGAAACTAAGCTTTTCTTTAGAATGTACAAAAGTCTATTAAATTCAGGCAGTGATCCTGGATCCTAATATCTACAAACTGGATTTTAAACTTTATGCCAAATAACATACAGAGCATTCTCTGAAACTGAATACACATATTTCTGATTTGTTGTTATGTGCCACTGGGTATGTACAACAGCCCTGAACCCTGCTCTATTCTGTGCCAACCTTATTGTGAGACACACCTACCCCCATAACCCCAGTCACTGAATTTCTAACATCGATGTTCTAATAATAACACGAAAAAATTATTTTCTACTGAAAAGTAAAGTTCCAGACTTAGTTTTAATCATCTTAACGAGCTTTGGAAAATTTCAAAGTCATATATTAGCAATACTTAAGGTGCTGGACAATTCAGCGCCTTGAAAATAACAGCGCTGGGGAGTCCAAACCAGGTCTCTAAATGATTAAACTGTGAATGGGAGCAGTTCGTCCCCACCTCGGGGAACAAAATGCACTCCTCCTGTACCGACTTTTAAGCTTGCTGGCAAAAGAGAAAATAAAACTATCACGGAGTGTGTCCAAGAGAGAACTGAACACCTGCGTGTTCTGCCTCTACCTGGGATCAGGAAGGAAATACAGACGTCTCCTGGTGATGAAAAGCACATAAAATGAGAGTATCGTTATCTAGCTGTGGAACAGAGAACAGCGAGTCTCCGCCCGGGCAGGGTGGCCGGTCCCACCCGTCACCTGCTTCGCCCACCTGCGTCCTCTGGACGTGAAGCGGCGCCGCGGGACCCGAAGCAGGGCCGGGCCGGGCGATCCAAGACCAGGGGCACAGCGCGCAGCGGGGTCGGGGCTCACCTAGGGGCGCGAGGCAGGTGCGCGGCGGCGGAGGCTACCTGTGGCAGGTGAGGCTGGAGGGCGGGGTGAAAGGTGTTGAGGCCGAGGAACAGGAAGCTGACGCGGACAGCAGTCAGACCGGGCTGCGCGGCCGCAGGGATCCCGCTGGCTTCCTGCTCGGACGGATCCCAGCTCCGTCTCCGCCCGCCGACCGGCACCCAGCCGAGTCCCTGGCCCCTCCGCGCACGTCACGGCTACGGAGAGCCCGAGGGGGCGGGGAGCCGCGGGCCGGGGCGGGCGCTCGGAGACGCGCCGGGAGGGGGCGCTCGGGGCCGAACCAGGCCGGCGGGCCGGGCCTGGGGCTCTGCACGGGCGGGGCTGGGGCGCCTCCGAGCTGCAAGGGCAGAACGGGGGAGGGAGGCACGCACTGCACGGGTGGGACCGGGGGCCCTCAGAGCTGCAAGGGCGGAACAGGGGTTGGGGGACGGCTCCGAGCTGCAGGGGCGGACCAGGGTAATTCCCGAGCTGCAGGGACGCGGCGGGGCGGGGTCGCTTCTGAGCTACAGGGGCGGAACAGAACGGGGTTAGGGGGTGTCTCCGAGCTGCAGACCCGGGACGAGGGGAGGGGGGCGCCTCCGAGCTGCATGGGCGGGACCAGGGGAGCGCCTCTGAGCTGCAGGGGAGGACCAAGGGGGCGCCTCCGAGTTGCAGGGATGGACGGGGGTGGGGGGCGCCTCCGAGCTGCAGGGGCGGGACCGAGCTGCAGGCCCGGGGTGTGTGCGCCTCCGAGCTGCAGGACCAGATCCGGACGGGGGTCCATCGAGCTGCAGGCCCGGAACGGGGCGACATGGTGCTGCAGGCCTGGGGTAGGGGGGCGCCAGGGGCGGCGTGGAGGTGGGCTGCTGGAACCAAGCCGAAAGCCCTTGCTCCTGCCCCTGCCCCTGCCCCTGCCCCTGCCCCTGCCCCTGCCCCTGCCCCTGCCCCTGCCAAAACGGCTTCCTTCACAGCGGTTGTTGTTTCCCTCCACAGGAAGGCAGGTTATTTTGAGGCTTGGGACCTGATTCGGAGATTCTGGGTTAGTTTTATTTTGTCCTTTGTAATAAGCAGGGGAAAGCAGCTGAAAGTGGAATAAACTAGTGGGATAGGGAGCGAGGACCGGCGGCTCGCAATGCGAGGTCCCGGGGACAGGGCAGCGGAGGGTCTGCGGGGTCCAAGGGGGAGCAACCGCAGCAAACAGGCTTGCAATCTGCTTCCGCATGCCCTGTTCTCTGTGGCGGCTTATCCTCAGGGAGCCTGACAAAGAAAGTTTCCTTTGCGACTGGGTTTTTTTCCTTTCTCCTCTCCTCCCAGTGCCGCATTTACATGCTAGATCGCCATCTTCTTTGAAGTTTAATTTTTATTGATTTTTTTTATAATTGGCATATCTGTGGATTATACTTTTTAATTAAATATAAAGTATCCATGCACATTTGAACTATATAATGACAAGATCCACCCTATTAGTGATCAATGAAAGTTGCTTTTAAGAGAATACAATAAAATGGTAATTGACTGCAATGCGAAGTATCTCAGGTGGGTGAGGAGGAGCACACTTCTCTAATTCCTTAACATTTCCAGTTAGCAACTTTGAACCAAGAATTCCAGAACATTCCCAAAAGGAGAAAAGTTCCAGTTTATTCAGACGTTCCCCAGTGTCTCCTGATGGGGAAGTTAGATTGTGTGCTTTACCGTGCAACCAAAACAATAAAATTATAAGAATTAAGTAGGGAAGTAAGAAACAGGAAGTGAAACTAAGAAAGGAAATAATTTTAAGTAATCTCAGAAATTTAAATCCAGATTGCCAGAACGTAAATCTTAACTACAGAAAAACTCTTTTAAGTTTCTGAATTAATTTAAAATTACAGGAGGAAGAAAATAGAGCTCCGTGTTTCATTTCACTTGTATGATTGCATTTTTCATTTAAATTAAAAAACTTTGTTAAACAAATAGGAACTGAGCCAAGGGGCATTTGTGACTTTCTGTCTCTCCTTTGTCCTCCTCTTGTAAAGTAATGCTGAGTCCCTTTGCTTCTAGTTCTGGATCTGCAGTCGTGTCCTGTTCCCTGCAGGTCACCATCCTGGCTTGCGCCTCTCATCTCTGATGATACTATACTGCCTCCGCCACTGGGTTCCCAGTCGAGTTCTTTTCTAATCCAGCCTCTGTTGTGTCACCAGATAATACCTTTTCTAAACTATAAAAGTGACTGTATGTTCCTTTATATCAGCTTCTGTTAGGGAACCATGGAACCCACTCAGAACTGACTCTCCAGATTTTTCAGAGGCTGTGAATTGGAAAGATCCTCACTTTTTTTTTGTTATTGTTGATCTTTCCCACAACCTTTGGTGGATCCAAACAGCCCACCTGTGAGTGGGCGATACAACCCCTTAGGCCACCAGAGTTCCTTTGGTGCTCCACTACTCATAGTACAAAGTCAAAACCCTTTAAAATGCCCTCCTCCCGTGTCTCTGAAAACCGCGAGGGTCTGCTATGGGTCGGTTTCGACAGGACAACAACAAGATCTTTCTAGATTTAACTTCTCAGTCTCTAATTTGTTTGGCTAGCCCCGTGAGGATTTCATTTGTTGTTGGTTTTGTTTGTTTCCTTTAACTGAATTGGAATATCTTTTCATTGGTCAAAGAGTCCACAGTTCATTGCAGACCCCACAATGCAGACCCCTACAGAAGTCTTCTTCTTCACACAATGTTTCCTGCCTCCCTTGTATTTTGGACCTCTAGCACTGAACATCCCATGGATGACCAAGAGAGCAAACAGGTATGTCTTGGAGAGGGTGTCGCCAGAGTGCTCTTTGGAGGCAAGAATGATGAAGCTTCGCCTCACATACTTTATGTTGCTAGGAGGGGCTAATCCTTGGAGAAGGACATGATGCTGGGACGGATAGAGGGTTGGTGAAGGAGAGGAAGACTCTCAACCAGGTGGATTGACACGGTGACTGCAGCAAAAAGGGCAGCAATGTCTCAGGAAGTGTGAGGATGGCAGAGGATAGAACAGGGTTCAGATCTTTTGTTCATAGGGACACTATTAGTCATACTCAATTCGCTGGCACCTGACACCACAGCTTCATCATATGCTTGCTCATCTGTATGGTATCAATTCTACTCATACTGTCTTTTTCCTTTTCTTGTAGCTGTGCTGTTGTGAAGTATAGACAGCTGTTCGTTCATGCTAGGTTAAATGCAATTACTCCTTCACAGCAGAACCTATTTCCTCTCTAAGACACTTTCCTTAAATTCCTTCATACCAAATGCTAGTGATATTTTGGTGTCCCTTCATGTAGCTATTTTGGTACTCTTTCCACATATCTTTTTCAATACTTACTTCACTATCGCAGCTTCAATTTACTCCTAGGTTTCCCCCTGTTGGACTGAAAACTGTGAGGACAGGGTAGTGGATTTGGCAAACACAGTGACTTTCATGTGGTAAAAAAAAAAAAAAAACCCAAAACAAACACCACCCAAATTTATTGCTACCAGAGTCAGTTTCAACTCCTGCTAACCAAATGTGTTAGAAAGTAGCTCTGTCCCACAGCATTCTCTTGACTGTAATTATAACTGAAGTAGTTATCCAGACCTTCCCTGGTCCTGCTGGATGGGTTCTAGCTATCAACCTTTAGGCTAGTTGGACAGGGCAAATTGTTTATACCATCCAGGCACATTTTCATATGATGGGCACTCATTAAACAGTGTCTGATTATTCTTTTCAAAGTATTATAATGGAATGTGCACAGAGCTGGAATTGAAGAATAAAACTGGAAGAACTCTCATTTCTCAAACACTGAAAGAATGGAAATAACCAATTTAAGCCTCAATTCCAACATTGAAAGATGCTGTGGGCAATAATATATTGAATGATCCAGAGAGCATCAGAAAAAGATGGAAAGAATACACTGAGTACAGTACAAAAAATAATTGACAAATTTCGGGAAGGAACCCATGACAAAGAAGTTGAAGTTTGACTGAAGGCACTGGATAAAACATAATACCCCAGGAATCGATGGGATATCAATTGACATGTTCGACTAACATGTAGTCCTGGATGCACTCACCAGTCTATGCCAAGAAATTTGGAGGACAGCTGTTTGGCCTACTGACTTGAAGAGATTTAGACTTATTCCCATTCTCAAGAAAGAAGATCCAACAGCATGTGAAAAGTATCAAACAAAACCATTACTATCACATGCAAGCAAAATACTGCTGAAGATCACTAAAAATGTCTAGAACAGCACATATTTAGGGAGCTGCCAGAAGTTCAAGCAGGATTTAAACGAGGCCATAGCACCAGGGATATCATTGCTGATATCATCCTGGCTGAAAGTGGATCTTGGCTGAAAGTAATACCAGAAGAATGTCTATTTATGCTTTGTATACTATGCAAAGACATTTGACTGTATGGATAATACAAGTAATGGCTAACATTTAGAAGAATGGGCATCTTGAACACTTAATTTTGCTCATGTGAAAACTAGACCTTGACCAAGAAGCTGTTGTGGGAACAGAGCAAGGGAACCCTACATGGTTTAAAATGAAGAAGGGAGTGTGTCGGGGTTATGTTCTCTATGAATATTCAATCTATATGCTGAGTGAATTATTTGAGAAGCTAGACTCTATGAAGAAGAATGTGGCATGAGGATAAGGAGGAAGACTGTCAATAACTTGCATTGTGCAGATGATACAACCTTACTTAAAGTGAGGAGGACTTAAACCACTTGTAGCAGAAGATCAAAGAATACAGCCTTCAATATGGATTGTATCTCAACATCAAGGAAACAAAAATTCTCACTACTGAACTGATAGGCAATATAATGATAGATGTAGGAAATATTAAAACTGTCAACAACTTCATATTACTTGGACCCACAATCAACCCTGTTGTTACCAAAGGTCAGGTAATCAGGAGACTCATTTCACTGGGAAAGTCTGCAGTCAGGGACCTCTCCAAATTATGAGGGGCAATGATGTCAGTTTGAGGACTTAGGTGCATCAGATTCAGACCATGATCTTTCTAATCACTCATTATGCTTCTGATAGTTGGAAAATTAATAAGGCTGACATAAGAGGAACTGATGCCTTTGAGCAGTGGTGTTGGAGAAGAGTACTGAATATCCCATGGATTGCCCAGAGAACAAATAAATATATCTTGGAGGGAGTACAGCCGAAGTGCTCGTTGAATGCAAAGATAATAAAGCTCCATCTCACATACTTCAGGCATGTTGCTAGGAGAGGAATATGATGCTTGGATAGGTAAAGGATCAGTGAAAGAAAGGAAGACCCTCAAGAAAATGGATTGGCACAGTGACTGCTGCAGTCAGCTCTCGTGTATCAGGAATTGTGAGGATGGCACAAGACAGAACAGGGTTCAGATCTGTTGTTCACAGAGTCACTATGGGTCATACAAAACTTGACAGTCTCTAACAACAACTATTTATTATTAAATATTATTATTATTATTAAATGAAAGAGATGAGCAAATGAGAAGTTGACAGCTGGAGAAAATTGCATGTGCAATGTTATGCTGTGTTGTAAAGAGTGGAGAGTGGCTTGACCTCCACCAACTCCAAGGGAACAGACAAGTCCTCACACTCTTGCACCTATCGACCAATTCTAACACAATCATTCCTCCCAGGGTTCTCACTGCCCTGCTACTGATCTACTAATCCATTACAGTGACCACAGAGAACTCACTGAAATGTACTCATAGTGATGGGATTTACTAGGGACATGAACAGGTCACGATTGGATGTGGAAACAGGCTGTCATTCTTCACTCAGGACAGCATCTCAAGCATATTCCCAGACCATTTGACTGGGCTTTAGGTCAGTGTGACAACCATTTGGGCTTTAGGTCAGTGTGACAAAGCTCTTGCCAATTACGGCCTCTCTGCTCATGTGTCCCTTCCCGAAAGCTTCCACGAGATGAAGGCAGTCTCAGACCAGATCTCAAGTAGGCCTTCAGCTTGTCGCTACTGCTGTTGCCTCTTCCTTCTAGGACTGGCCTGACTGGAGCAGGAATCTCTGGCCTGAGAAGGACACACAGTGTGCTCTTTGCTTCTTTCTGGCCAATAGTAAGATGTCTATTTTCTGCTAATAAATCTACTCATTTTAAATCTGACAGGATGGCAAATCTAATTAATCTCATCATTAATAGTCTTCACATCCTCTTTATTTGTTCCCGCCCAGTCATGTGGTGGAAAAATCAAAGGCAATGGCTTAGCACAACCATTATGAACAATAAATAAACCCACTGTAACACAGTCATATTTACTGCCAGAATCATAATTTCTTTCACATTCTTTGTGTCAGTCATCTTGTTCTTACCCATTAAATAGTTGAAAAGTTCTTTTGCAGATCCCCTCTCCAGGTTCTTAATCTGAATTAAATCAATCCCCTACTTACAAAGAAAAGTTGGAGGCTTTCGTGAAACCCCTGCACTATTACATGAAAATGTGTGGCTTTGTTCTTTCACTTTTATAGGAAGCCATCTCATAGCATTTTAAAGTTTCTTTAGTCCTTCTTTGGTTAATAATAATCTACTTTTATGGCTTCAACCACATCTGCATCACCAGCTCCTAAAATATGGTATACAAATATGCTACAGCTACATCATAGAAACTCATCTTCCACTGCCAACTGCCTCAGATAATTTCCTTGTCAGTAAAGTCCATTGTTATTGTTATGTGCCATCTAGTCTCTGTGACTCATATCGACCCTGTGTACAAGAACCCTGATTACCTCATTACCTCAGTGACTGAGTCAATCCATTTTATCAGCCACCTGTCTCTAAAGGTTGTATTTTTTTAAGTTACCCAAGATTTATTCCTCTTCTTCACCACTAATTAAGTGGTCATTCATGCCAATGCATTCCTCATCATAAAGTATTTTCACATCATGACCTTTTACTCCATCTTCCTAACACAGACATCAGCACCTTCTCTCTTTGCTTTTGATATTGTCCATTCTAGTTCATCCACTCCACCACTCCTAGCACTACCACTCTCCTCACATCCTATCATGTTACCCCTTAGCAAATGCTGGTGCCTTTCTGATCAATTTAAATTAATTCATATAGAATATAGAACCCTTCACCCTCCTGAATACACACTCATAGAAATTCAAACATCCCATGCTCTTTCATGACTTCCACAGAGATTTGTTGTTATTGTTGTTCTCCCCTTATATTAACTACAAGGCAGAAAACTGCCTGAAGATCAAGCTGGGTTTAGAAGAGGCCATGGTATCAGCGATTCCATGTCATCATTGCTAATGTCAGATGAATACTTGCTGGAAGTAGAAAATACTAGAAGATTATTTGTGCTCTATAGACTATTCAAAGGTATTTGACTGTGTGGATCTTAACAAATTATGGCTAACATTGAGAAGCAAAGGAATCTTAGAACTCTGAATTATGCTTATATGAAACTTAAACCTAGACGAAGAAGCTGATTGAGTAGGCAAGAGAACACACTGCCTGGTTTAAAATTAACAAAGGTATGTGTCAGAACTTTATCCTTTCTGAATTCCTTTTCAATATGAATGTTGGGAAAATAATTTGAGAATCTGGACTGTAAAAAGAAGAATATGGAATCAGAGTTAGAGGAAGTCTCATCAGTAACCTGTGTTATGCAGATGACACAATCTTGCGTGCCAAAACTGAAGGACACTTAAAGCGTTTACTGCAGAAGATCCAAGATAAAAACTTTTAATATTAATTACATCTCAAAATCAAGAAAACAAGAATTCTCAAAACTTGGCCAATAGGCATTATCATGGTAGATGGAGAAAAGGTTGAAATTGTCAACAATTTTACCTGACTTGGATCCACAATAAACACCCTTGGTATAGCAGTCAGGAAGTTAGGAGACATATATAACATTGGGAAAGTCTGCAGTCAGGGACCTTTCCGAATTATTGAGGAGCCATGATGTCTTTTTGAAGACTAAAGTTCACCTGATTCAGTCCATGTTCTTTTCAAATCACTTGCTATGCATCTGAGAACTGGGAGATGAAAAAGAACGTCAGAAGAAGGGATGCCTTGGAGCTGTGGTGTTGGAGAAGAGTACGGAATATCCCATGAATTGCCAAAAGAAACATAGGTATGTTTTGGAGAAAAGTACAGCCAGAGTGCACTTTGGAGGCAAAGATGGCAAAGCTTTGTCTTACATACTTTGAGCATGGTGTTGTTAGGTTCTGTGGGGTTGAATACAACCCAAAGTGAACAACAGATCAGAACTCTATCTTAACCTATGCCATCTTCACACTTCCTTACACACTAAAGCCCATTGCAGCAGTCACAGTGTCAATCCACCTGGTTGAAGGTCTTTCTCTCTTTCACCAACCTTCTACCTTTCCAAGCATCATGTCCCTCTGCAAGAAATGGCCTCTCAAACATGCCCAAAGTATGTGAGATGGAGATTTGTCATCTTTGCCTCCAAAGAGCTCTCTGACTGTCTTTTTTCCAAGACACACCTTAGTTCTCAAACTGATATTATTGCTCTTCACTGATTTGGAGAGGTCCCTGATTGTAGATTTTCCCAGTGCAATACTGTAGGAAGCCATCCGGAGCTCTCTTGGCTCTGGCACGAGCAACACTATTTTGCCCGTGGACTTCATTTCACATACCCACTGCAGACACGGAGAGGCCAAGCTCAGCATAAGGCAGCCCCGCCCATCCCTGGGTCACTGCCTCTGGGCGTGCCCCTCCTACCTGCTGTAAACTGATATTTTGGGGCTGGGCTTCTGTAGTTTCCCTATAAATATCTGTGGAATTATTGAATAAACTCAGGGCCTGATCAGAGATTTTTGTCTGGCCTCCCTCTCTCGTGCCTCTGTCCCTCCTTTAATCCTCACAGGTTCCACTCTAGAAGACGTGTGAACCCGCAGGTCGATTTCAGTTGGAGTTTCACAATACATCTCCTAATATCCTGACTACTGGTACCAACAGTGTTGCTTGTGGATCCAAGTAAGATGAAGTTGTTGACAGTTTCAATATTTTCTCCATCTGTAACGGTGTTGCTATTGGCCCAGTGATAAGATTTTCTTGTTTCTTGACATTAAGTTGCAATCCAAATTGAAGACTGTATTCTTTGAGCTGGAGTCAGAAAATCAAAAGGGCCAGACTCACCTAGCGTTTCTTAAGCTGAAGGAGCTGCTGAAAAACAAATTCAAGCCAAGGATAGCAAATACTTAAGGGTAGTTTGGGTAGAATGTTGAATGATCCAGGATGTATAAAAAGAAGATGGAAAGAGAACACAGAGTCAACTGTATCAAAAGGAATTGGCTGACACAGAAGAATTTCATGAAATAACATATGAGCAAGAGTCTATGGTGATGAAGGAGGAAGTTCAAGTTGCTATGAAGGAATTAGCAAAAAACAAGGGTCCAGGAGTTGACTGCATACCAATTGATATAGTTCAACAAACAGACACTGCCTTGGATGTGCTCACTAAATTGTGCCAAGAAATATGGAGGACAGACAGCTGGCCAACTGACTGGAAAAGGTCTATATTTGTTCCCATTCCAAAGAAAGATGACCCAACAGCCTGTGGAAATTATCGAAAATATCATTGATATCACATACAAGCAAGATTCTGCTGAAAATTATCCAAAAACGTTTGGAACAATATGTCAACAGAGAACTGCCAGACGTGCAGGCTGGATTTAGAAGAGGTCGCAGTACTAGGGATATTATAGCTGATGTAAGATGGATCTTGGCAGAAAGCAAAGAATACCAGAAGAATGCCTATCTGTGCTTCATTGATTATGCAAAGGCATTTG
>NW_006399944.1:3135728-3136619 GCF_000299155.1 Elephantulus edwardii | reverse complement strand
TGGATCGATTCTGTGAGTGGAGTGGTGGGAATGAATGTGTTTGAGACAGCGAGGTTGGCACAGGATAGAACAGCGTTTAGGGCTCTTGTACATAGTGTCACTATGAGTCGCAAATGACTCGATGGTACATAACATTCTTTGATCTTCTACAACAAGTGCTTCAAGTCCTCATCACTTTCAGAAAGCAAGGTTGTGTCATATGCACATTGCAGGTTATTGATGAGTTAGATCTGGATGCCATATTCATCTGCATAGAATCTAGCTTCTCAAATACTTTTTTCATCATACAGACTGAATAGGTATGGAGAGATGATGCAAACCTGACACATACTTAATTCTAAACCATTTAGTATTCCCTTGTTCTATTCACACAACAGCCTCTTGGTCTATGTCTATGTTTCCCATGAGCACAATTATGTGTTCGGGGATTCCCATCCTTCTCAAGGTTATATATATAGACATCTTCTAGTATTTTTTACTTTCTGCCAGAAACCATCTGACATCAGCAATGATATCCCTGGTGCCACAACCTCTTCTAAATCCTTCTTAAACTGACAACTACCTAACTATGTACTGTTCTAGATTTTTGTGTGTGTGTGATCTTTAGCATACTTTGCTTGCATGGCATATTAATGATATTGTTCAGTAGTTTCCTCATTCTCTTAGATCACTTTTCTTGGGAATGGAAACAAATAAAGATCTCTTCCAATTAGTTGGCCAGATACCTGTCCTTCAAATTTCCTGGCATAGGCTGGTGAGCACATCCAGGGCTGCATCTGTTACTTGAAACATGTTAATCATATGGTTCTTGTTCTTTGCCTTGTTGATGTGATGAATTACATTAATTGTTTTCCTTATGTTGAACCATCCTTGCATACCTGTTATGAATCC
>NW_006399944.1:3125879-3134578 GCF_000299155.1 Elephantulus edwardii | reverse complement strand
GTGTGATTTAATTCTTCAGTATCTCTGTTGAGTTTTTTTCTGGTAGTTCTATCTTTTCTTGAGAGGGGTGTATTGAAGTCTCCCAGCACTATAGGTAGTGTTGTCGATTTCCTTTTTCAGTTTTGTTAATGTAAGGTTTGGTTTGAATCAGTATCCCATCGATTCCTGGAGCTAATACCTTCTGTGCAGCTTCAATGTCTTCCTTCATTACCATTGACTAATGCTCATCTGGTATTTGTCAGTGTAGCTAATTATTTTCTGACTCTGTGTATTCCCTCCATCTTTTTTTGTTCCTTCCTGGCTCATTTAACATATTGCCCTTAATATCTTTCAATATTATGATTTGTCTTAAATTTGCTTTTCAGTTCTCTCAGATTGAGAAATGCAGAGCAAGTTCTTCCCTTTTTGTTCTCCAATTCCGGCTTTTTGCACATTCCACTCTACTACTTGACTTTGCCTTCCCAAGCTGCCTTTTGAATTTTTTTTCAGCTTTTTTACTTTGTTGTCTTTTACTTTTGTTTTGGCTTCTCAATGCTCTAGTGCCATGTTCAGGGTCTCTTCATTTGTCATTGGTTGGTTTTTGGGGTTTTTTTTTCTCCTCTGTCTAATGACCATTTGCTCTCCTCATGGTATCCATATCCTTGATGTCATCCCCCAACTTATCTGGTGCTTAGATCATTGATGTTCAGTGCTTCAAACCTATTCTTCAAATGATTTTGAAATTAAGATGGAATAACCTAAGCTGGAACACTTCAATACTACCCCACTTCACCCCATGCAGCATATCCTCCTATAGCTATGCAGACTTCAAGTAGATCTAGTAATGTGATATTTTTATGTCTGATTTGCTATTAGAGTACAACCCTAAACTGTATTTGGGCAATACATTGTTCTAATTAGTACAGCACTTGTCTGTCAGTTTGCTATACTGAAGTAACTTGTGGATTACTGTGATGCAGTAAGCTATGTCATCAGTGTGTCAAATACCACAAGTGTAACCAATGATGGAAAGGTTTGGTTTTTTGGGTTTTTTTTGTTTTGTTTTGTTTTTTTATTTTTGCGTGAGTGTACTGTCAAATCAGATCTGACTGGTACAGGAGGAGATTGTCCCTCCTTTTCCCAGCAGAGCATCTGGTGGATTCGAACCGTGTGCCTCTGGGATTGTAGTTGCAGCTCCTTGCCACTAGGCCACCAGAGCTCCACGATGGAAAGGTTTTAGTAGAGCTCCCAGATTAAGTCAGACAAGGAAGCAGAATTGACCATCCACTTCTTAAACAGCAGGCCTCAGAAAACAGTATTAACAGTATGAACAGTAGAGGAACAATAATAGTTATCATATTAGATACGATAATAGTTATCATATTAGAGGTAAAGCTCAGATTGAAAGCCAATAAAAATGAGGGAAAATGGTGACAAACATCCTTTATAACTGAAACATGAAATGTCTGAAGCATGAATTTTGGAAAACTAGAAGATGTGAAAAATGAAATAGAATGCATGGACATCAACATTCTAGGTTTAGTGAGATGAAATGGACTAGCTTTGACCACTTTGAATCAGATCATTACATGATACTTTATTTTCAGAATTAAAAATAGAAGAATGCTTTTGCATTCACAGTCAAAAAGGCAATTTCAAGTTCTTCCCTGAATTACAATGTTATGACAGGATATTATCCATATACCTACAAGGAAGACCTGTAAATATGACTTATTCAAGTACATGCTCTTATAACTAAAGCCAAAAAGGAGGAAATTAAAAATTTTTGCCAAATCTTGCAGTCCAAAATTGACCAAGCACACAATCAATATGCATTAATGATAACTGATGCCTGGTTGCAAAAGTTGAAAACAATGAAGAAGGAATGGTAGTTGGAAAGAATGGGTGACAGAAATGAAGCTAGAAATGGAATGATAAAATTTTGTGTGTTCAATGATTTTTTTTCATTGCAAACACATTTCTTTAAAAAGACAGTGACTTTACACATGGACCTCACCTGATGGACTGCATAGGAATCAGATTGACCACATCTGTGGAAGCAATCATTGGAGATATTCAGGATCTGCAGTCGAAACTAGGCCAAGGATGGACTGTGGGTCAAGCCATCAAATTGAGACTGAAGAAAATGAAAACAAGTCTACTAGCTTGTTGTTAGGAGAAGCTATTTTTTTAAGGGTCATGCTTGGAAAGTTGGAAGGTTGGTGAAGGAGGGGAAGACTCTCAACCAGATGGATTGACATAGTAACAACAGCAATGGGCTCAACTTTGTCAGAAATAATGAGGATGAAATAGGATAGTACTGAGTTCATATCTGTTGTTCAGATATGTTTGTTCTTTGTCTGTTTTATTTGACTTGAAGAGACCTTACAACAAGTTATAAGAACCAAGGAACTCTTCCCAAGCTTGGAAATTTTCAGGGCTAAAAATTATTGCATGCTGACTGTGTGCCAGTAGTCTGCATAGACAAGCTCATTAAATCTCCACAGCCCTATGAGTTAATATGGTGAAAAGTGGATTTTTGCCCATGACAAATCTACTTCTATGCAGAACCATGCCCAATGTATGTATACTCTTTGTAGAGAAGTTTTAATTTTGTGTATTTGTGAATGCAGAGCTCACCTCACATCATGGAAACAGTTTGGTGCAAAGTTCCTGTCCCTACCTGGAAGCTGGCCTATAAGCATGAAATCTATGCTAAGTCAATTGAATGATTTCACCAGAACTTAACTTTTCAAAGTGATACAAAGCTATAGATAGAGATGATTCATAATGGCATGGATAATTGTAGCACCTAGAGTTTGCTGATGATACTGCAATAGTGACATTCTAAATGATTGCCTGTGGATCTTATACACTGGTTGTTTGCCATTCCCAATGTTGTTGTTGTTACTGTTGTTGTTGTTGTTGCTGTTATGTGCCACAGAGTCCTTGTGACTCATGGAGACCCTACATACAACAGCCCTAAACCCTGATCTATCCTGAGCCAACCTTATCATCTTTGACACACCTACCCTCCCTGCCCCACGATCCCAGTCACTGAGTCAATCCAGGGTATTCTCTGCGCTGTCTCTCCACCCTCTCCAAGGACTGGTCCCTCCTTACAGCATGCCCAATATTAAGTTAGACAAAGCTTCAGAAACCTTGCCTCCAAGGAGCATCCTGGTTTCACTCTCTCTAGGATGAACATGTTTGTTCTCCTAGCAGTAGCAGTCCATAGTATATTTAATACTCTTCTTCAGCACAACAGCTCAAAGGCAATGATTCTTTGCCATCCTTAGTCATTGTCCAGCTCTCTGATGTTTGGCAAATAATTGCTAAGACCATGTCCTGGAACAAGTGCACTTTACTCTCTATACTGATATCAGTGCTCTTCAGTACTCTGGAGAGGTTTCTGACAGCAGACTTTCCCAATGCAATTTGTCTTCTGATATCCTAGCTGCTGGTACCAAGAGTGTTGATTGTGGAGCCAAGCAAGCTGAAACTCTTAACAGTCTCAATCTCTTCTCTGCCTGCCATGATGCTGCTAATTGGCCCAATGATGAGAATCTTTCTTTTATTGATGTTGAACTTGAATCTATATTGAAGGCTGCAGTCCTTGACCTTCTGGAGCAAATTACTCAAGTCCTCCTCAGTTTCAGCAAGCAGGCTTGTGTCATCTACATAGTGCAGATTGTTGCTGAGTCTTTACTCCAATCCTGTTCCCACATTCCTCCTCATAGAGCCCAGGCTCCTGGATTATCTATCCCACATATAGATTGAAAAAGTATGGAAATAGGCTGCATACCTGACATACATCATTCCTGATTTTGAACCATGCAGTGTTTCCTTGCTCTGTTCTGACAGCTGCCTCCTGGTCCAAGTGTAGGTTTTACATGAGCACAAAGAGTGGAAGCCCAAAATCTCTGTAAATGTTTATGAAAATTAATAAAATATAATTATAGAAAAAAAAAACAAACATGAGCACAAAGAGATGTTCTGGGATTCCTGTTCTTCTCAGAGTCAGCCACAGTTTGTGGTGATCCACACAGTCAAATACCTTTGCATAGTCATGAGTAAAGGCCATTTTAAAGTATAGGATTTAAATTAAAAGTGGTTTTAACACTAAATGAATAATGGAAAGAAGAACAGTACCTGACACCAAGGTACAGAACCAAGTTCCATGCCTCACTCTCCAAGTTTAGGACTTCTATAAGTCATTTAATATAGCTGAAACTCAATTTATTTATTAATTAAATAGGAAAAATAATATTATCTCCTTTAGGGGAAGGACTAAATAAGATGTTGCAAAAAAAGAAACTACTTTGCAAACTCTGTAAAGAGTTCTTTCAACATAGCATATATATTCATGCTCACATATGACTCATATAAACAAATAATAAATGCACTTAAAGGAATATATTTGCAGTCATTTTAAACTTGTGAAATGCTAAAAAATACTCATAAGTATCCTTAAGTATTGCCACCTGTGGCTTGAATTTGTTTTCCAGCTCTTTCAGCTTAAGAAACGCTGAGCGAGTTCGGCCCTTTTTATTTTCTGACTCCAGCTCTCTGAACATTTTATTATTGTATCTTGCTTTGTCATCCAGGCTGCCTTTTGAAATTTTCTCTTTAGCTCTTTGATTTCTTGGTTTCTTCCTTTAGCTTTGGCTTCTCGGGACTCTAATGCAATATTCAGAGTCTCATCTAACACCCATCTTGGTCTTTTCTTCTTTTTCAGCCTTTGTAATGATCTTTTGCATTCTTCATGGACGATTTTCTTGATATCCTCCCAGAGCTCGTTTGGCCTGTACTCATTGGTGCTCAAGGCCTCAAACCTGTTCCTGAGATGGTTTTGAAATTCGAGTGGGATAGACTTAAGATCAGATTTTGGTTCCCGTGGACTTGATTTAATTTTCCTCAACTTCAGCTTGAACTTGCATATAAGTAGTTGGTGGTCTGTCCCACAATCAGCACCCGGCCTGGTTTTCACAGCTGATATTGAGCTTCTACACCGAGTCTTTCCACAGATGTAATCTGTTTGATTCCTAGGCATGCCATCAGGTGAGATCCTGCGTTTATGTTTCTTATAGAAGGTATTTGCAATGAATAAATCATTGAATGTGCAGAACTCTATCATTCTATCTCCAGCCTCATTTCTCGCACCGAGCCCGTATTTTCCTGCTACTGATCCTTCTTCCCTGTTCCCAACTTTTGCGTTCCAGTCACCCATTATTATCAATGCATCTTGATTGCATGTTTGATCAACTTCTGACTGCAAAAGTTGGTAGAAATCTTCTATTTTCTCCTCTTTGGCTCTAGTTGTTGGTGCATATATTTGAATTATAGTGGTATTCACTGGACTTCCTTGTATGTGTATGGATATTATCCTTTCGCTCACCACATTGTATTTCAGGATGGATCTAGAAATGACTTTTTAAATTATGAAACCAACCCCATTCTTCCTCACCTTTTCATCCCCAGCGTAGTAAATCAGATAATCATCTGATTCAAAATGTCCCATGCCAAGCCATCTTATTTCGTCAATACCTAGTATGCCAATACTTATGCATCCCATTTCTTTCTTAACAATGTCCAATTTTCCTACATTCCTGCTTCTCACGTTCCACATTCCAATCACTAGTGTCTGCTTACAGCTGTTCCTTCTTCTCTGTCAAAACCACAATGAGATACAGTGGCAGTGGCAAAGTTTAACAGGGCAGCAAGCAATAAAGGTTGGAGAGGATATGGAGAGATAGAAACTCTCATACACTGTTGGTGAGATTATAAAATGGTGCAGCCATTCTGAAAGGCCATTTGGCATTTCCTCAAAAAGCTGAAAGTACCTCGAGGAAATTAGAACTGAGACATAAAAGAAGAATTGTACACCGATGTTTGTAGCATCATTATTCACCACTGCAAGAACATGGAAACAGGCAATGAATGGATTGAGAAATTATGGTACATTCACACGATGGAATACTATGCAGCATGCAGGAGCAATGATTTCTAAAATTACTGCACAACTTGGGAGAGACTGGAGAGCATTATGCTGAGTGAACTCAGTCTTATAAGGATAAATTCTGCATAAGACCATTATTGCATAAATAGAAAGATAACTAGTAAAACAAGTATGATAATCCATGAGAGGAAGGGAAGATAGAGGGGTAAAGATGGGCAGGGGGAAATCATTGGGTCACACAATTTGATAAGTGGAGGGAGGGTTGGTTAAAGGAAATGCAAAATATCCAGCAGGGATCTGGAAAGACAGGGTATGGTGGGCATAGTTCACTGGTGATTCATTTGATAAAACATTAAGACCAAGAACAATTGCATGGAACACAATGTGAAATAGTATGAAATACTATGTATATGCACTTTGTAAGCCAAATAATATTAAAAAAAATTTTATAAGGACAGTCTTTGATGCATTTCCAAGAAAACGGGACTAAGGATAAAAAGCGAAACTATAATGAATAGGAATGATTGAAACACAATGTGATGAAAAGTAGTGTGAAACACAACCTATAAGAATTTTGTATGTAATACAATTAAAAGATTTTTTTTAAAAAAAAACAACTTGTTTTTATAAAATAATCCTTGACATTTTCACACTAACCATTTTAAGTAATTGGGTGTTGCATAATAAAAGCAATAAACAGTAATATAATAATTTTACACACACAGCACCTGGATTCAGTGTCCATAGGAAGTACATTGTACAGATCTTCCTCTTGGCAGATTCTACATGACACTGACTGTTTTCTTTATGTACCTGTGGGGCTGAGTAGTTGTTGTTGTTAAGTGTCATTGAGTCATAGATGACTCATAGTGACCCTATGAATGAAAGCCCTGAACACTTGTATAACTTTCATTGTTTCTCTAAGTTCATAGAGTTTCCAGAGGTAAGTCATTTCGGAAGTGGGTGCCACTCCTGCTTCAAGCCCATTTTAATCTGGGAGCTCCACCAAACACTGTCCACCATGGGTAACCATTATCACATTTGACACATCAGTGTCACAGTGTTCAACTTCACAGCAAATGGACAGACCAGTGCTATGCCACTTAGAAGAATGTTTGACCAAAAACAATTAAAACCAGGCTTGTGGGCCGGCCGCAGATTAAAATCCCTCACCTTTGGCTTGGTAGCATAACTTTCTATCCACTAGGCCAACAGAGCTCTCTCATGACTCACCACAATTCTATGAACAACAGATCTAACCTTGCCCTATCCTCTGCCACCCCCACAACCCAAGTCACGCTGGAGCCCATTGCTACAGTTACCGAATCAATCCATCGTGTTGAGGATCTCCATTTCTTCTCTGACCTTCCACTTCTCTCAGCATGATGTCATTTCCCAAGGGCTGGGACCTTAAACTGTTGTTTGTTGTTGTTAACTGCTGTGCTACTTAGGAGAATGATCTAAGTGATCTTATTAGCAGATCTTGTTTCTCTTTAAGCATACCTCACTTTACCAGGTGATGCACTGGAGTTATGCATTCAGCAGACTTCTTGTGGCGTAGAATTTAGCTGAATGGATTCTAGCTCTGTCAGATCCAACCTTCTCACCATGGAGGTCCTTCAGAAATGAACATTTTTTTTTAAAAATTTATTTTATTTTGTGTGTGTGTTTGTGTATCGTCAAATAGGATGTGAGTGGTACAGGAGGAGATTGTCCCTACTTCTCCAGCAGAGCATCTGGTGGACTTGAACCTCATACTTCTGGGATTGCAGTGCAGCTTCTTGCCACTAGGCTACCAGAGCTCCCCTAGAAATGAACATTTTTAGAGAACTTTAAAAGCATTTATTATAGAAAAGAGGCAAGTTTGCCCAATTCTCCATGTTGTTATTGTTGTTGTTGTTAGGTGCCATTGAGTGACCATAGTGACACTATGTACAGCAGCTCTGAAGCCTGCCCTGTCCTGAGCCAGTCTCACTAATTCTAACACACCTACCCCCATTGTCCCAGTTACTGTATCAATCCATCTCATCCAGGGTCTTGCTCTCCTGCACTGTGCCTGCACCCTTCTTAGCATCATGTCCTCCAAGGATCGGTCCTTCCTGGCCACAAGTCAAAGTATATAAGATGGAGCTTCAAAATACCAGTGTCCAGGGAGGAACTTGGTTTCACCCTCTCCAAGAAAGATCTATATGATTTCTCAGCAGTCCATGGTATGTTCAAGACTCTTCTCTAGCACCATCAATTCTTCTTTTCTCATCCTTAATCATGATCCAGCTCTCTGAAGCATAACAAGTAATTGTGAAGACCATGGCTTGGACGACGGAAAGCTTTAGTCTCTAGACTGATACCATTGCTTCTCAGTACTCTGCAGAGGTTCCTAACAGATTTTCCTAGCAGATTTTCCTAATGCAACTCATCTTTTGATTTCCTGACTGCTATGCAGTTCTCCATAGGAACGTGGATTTAAATTTAAGTCATTGTTCCAGAAGAGTTCAATTGCATGAATAATTTTTTCTTCATTTTTTACATGAAGAATTTTTGTACTCATTTTGCATAATTTTTCTAAGAAGTTTATTTTTACAATATTTATTCTTTTATTTCCACCAATTAACTTTCAATTTTACATGTGTAAAAAAAGTAATCTGTGATGTTGTTAACTTATATATAGGTTGTTGTTGTTGTTGTTATGTGCTGTCGAGTCACTTGCGACTCATAGCGACCCTATGTACAACAGCCCTAAACCGTGCTCTATCCTGTGCCA
>NW_006399944.1:3112203-3114435 GCF_000299155.1 Elephantulus edwardii | reverse complement strand
TTAAAAGGGATATGTGATGAGGTATTATTGTCATGACAGGAGTCCATAACGAAGGCTGCATAGTGGAGTGGACTTGAGGGGAGGGATTTTATAACCATGAAAGAGTTTTTCTTTTACTTTTCAAAGAGAAAGGCGAACTGGGGGTGGGGGGAGTGCAACAATTAATGAATGGAAATCCAAAGATTCTGTAAACTTTCATTAAAGTTAATACTAATAAAAATAAATAAATAATCAAATTGGTATGAGAAGACTTGTTTTTCCAAAGAAATACTATGTACCTTTGATATAAGTAAGAACTCGCATGTGTATTAACAATGGGAAAATAATTATGATGAGTTAATGATATTTAATTATCAAGAGGGGCTTTTTTTAATTTAAAAAAAAAAACCTCTTAGGAACCCAAAACACAACCCACTATGTCACCACCATGTTGTTGTGGACCTTAGAGTCAGAACCAACCCATAGCTGACCCTCTGGTGGGTTTTAAGAAGCAGTTTAATAGCACAGGAGGAGATTGCCCAACTTTCTCCCACAGAGAAACGAATTGGTGCATTCAAGCCATAAGCCTTAGGGACTGCTGTACAGCTTTTTACTAGTAGGTTATCAGCACTCCCACCCGTGTTGTTAAATCAGTACACATATTATGTGTTCTTCATTGGGAAAATATTAAACTTTTTTTTTAACTGATTAGAGGCAATGTATATGTAGCACTGGTTTAATGCCATGCATGTATTGGTCATTTATTAAACTGCTTTTTAAAATCATGCTAAAAATATAGGGAGCTCTGGTGGCTTAGTAGTAAGAAGTTGCCCTGCGAACCCAAAGGTATGTGATTTGAAAGCATGAGTTACTTGGAGAGAAGGAGATGGGCAATTTATTGCCATGAAAATCTCTCTAAAAATCTCTGGAAGGTCAGCTGGAAAAAGCTCTGAAAATCTTCCAGAGGGTCAGCTATACGGCTGTAAAATCAGGGAATAACAATTACGAATTCTAAGATGATTCTGGACACAAAAAAATTTCTTTATTTTGCTTTTCAAAGATTTTAATACAAATGTTTGAAGAGAAATGGATGTAAACCACCATAATTTAATAATTTCAATAACAATTATAAAACTAACCAGAAAATTGCAAAACAATATACTTTTCCAGTATCTACAATGTTCTAAATTATTTTGCCATCAGAGCATTACGTTGTTCACATGAAAAAATTGGAGATTTTTTAATGCCTATAATTTATACAACTTAGGTTTATTCACGTTGTCACTAGACAAAAAAAAAATTTAGACAGAAATTTAATCATCTCTATTTAATTCTTTGAAGCATATGGCATGAATATGTCAGTATTTTTCAAACTATGTTTGGAAACAGTGACATTAAAATCTCAATAATTTTCAAATATCAGTATAGTAAATTTTAAGGAGCATTAATAGTAAACAAACATCAACATAATGTCTTTAGGAAAACTAAGAATTGTTTCTTGAAACATTTCAGGCATGTTTGTGTGTGTGTGAGAGAGAATGAGAGAGAAACTGGCTCAAAGAATATATTTTATGTAAGGGGAAAATCTAAAATGTATTTCTCAGTTATGTCACTATCAACATGTCTGTTACATCCAAGAACCCAGTTTTGCCCTGAGCATTTTGAGTTACTTAGCACCTGAAGAAATGATGATGGATGATGTAGCTAGAGAATATTCCCCCCACCCCAGAAGTCTTTGGTAATCTTATTTATAACAAAGTCTCTAAAGATTTAAGAAGAAAAATAACAGAAGTATGATTATTGTAATCTGCTAATTACCATTTCAAACTCTGCTGTTAACAAGCAACACCTATTCTAAAGTTCACAAACCAAGTGATCAGGAGGTGGGAGTTCATCCTAATGAACAATTGATTTCTAGCTCACATACATCAGTATGTGGCATGTTCTCTTTCACCCTTTGTTTATCTTGTATGCAGGTCCCTTTTTCTTTTCTCTTAGTCTTCTTTTTTATGCTTACCTCATTGTCTTTTATCTTCATCCCTAGAAGCCGCATTCATTTCTCTACATTGACGTTCTCATACACTCTGATACTTCTATTCTTGGCTCCTCTCAAATATGTTCCCTTCCCTATACATTTTTAGTTTTTAAAATCTAAAACATCATGTTTGGGATTATATGAAATTGCATTATACTGATAAAAATTAAGAAAGTAATACACATTCTTCAAGTGTTATGCTTTTCCCACAAAAAAAA
>NW_006399944.1:3109764-3111668 GCF_000299155.1 Elephantulus edwardii | reverse complement strand
GGACGCCCTTCAGGACTGCCTTCTTGGCCTTCAATGCCTTTGCTTTGGCTTCAGTTTTGGGAGGGGCAGGGGCTTCCTTCTTCGCTTTCGGCGCCATCTTCGTAGAAAGCGATTGTTTTCTTATAATATGGTCTTCTTATTAAACTTAATCCTAATTTTTTTTTTCTTTTCTCCAGAAAGCCCGTTGCTTCCTTCTGGACATAAGTATTTTTATCTTTTTGTGATCATTATTGTAAACTCATTCTCCTAACCCCACATTCAAATAAAAAAGATAAAATGTATACAATATACGTGCTGAGCAAATAATTGGAGAAGCTGGGCTAAATGAGGAAGAACATGGACTCAAGATAGGAGGAAGACTCATTAACAGCCTGCGTTATGCAACTGACACAACTTTGTTAACAGCAAGCAAAGAAGATTTGATAATTTGCTACAGAAAATAAAATACTACATCCTTCAATATAGATTATATTTTAACACAAAGAACACAAAGTACTCACCACTGGACCAATAGACAGCGTCATGATAGTGGAAGAAAATAATTGAAGTTTTCAATGACTCGATTTTACCTGAATCCAAAATCAAGACCCACAGGGACAGCAGTAAAGAAAGAAAAAAGGTGCATGGGATAAATCTGCTGTCGAGGACCTCTTTAAAGTGCTACAGAGGAATGATGTCAGTTTAAAAACTAAACTGACAAGGTGCATCTGGCAAGCCATGATATTTTCAATTACTTCATGTATATTTGAAAATTGGGCAATGAATAAGGAAGATCTAAGAAGAAATTATGTCTTTGAATTGTAGTGTTGGTGAAGCTTATTGGGCATCCCATGAACTGTCAAATAACAAATCTAACTTGGAAGAATTGCAACCAGGGTGCTCCGTAGAGGCTAGGATGATGAAACCCTGCCTCAGATACTTTGTGCGTGTTGTAGGAGGCTCCAGTATTAGGGAAAGATAGAATACTTGGATCAGTGAAAGAGAGGAAGACTTGAAAGATAGATTGACACAATGACTCAAGAAAGAATTTGAACATGGCAGAGATTATGAGGATTGTACAGGCTAGGGCAAGGCTTTAATCTGTTGATCATAGGGCTGGAGTTCTCAATGGCATAACATTAACATCCCCTCAAAACAACACACACACACACACACACACACACACACATACACACACACCTTCCTCTTCTAAATCCTCATTCTAGATTTCTGTTAGTCCACTGGCAGACAGTTGCACTGCCAACGAAAAAGCACTTAGCTTAATTCAACCAGTGGCTCCACAGGAGAAAGCTGGGCAATTGCTTCCTATGTGATCTACAGCCTCAGAAAACCTGCTCGAGGGCCAGCTGTTGAGTCAGTTTTGACTTTACCGCAGTGAGAGAGAGCATCAACTGAAGCGTTTACCCTTATCTTTTCCAAAACATATACACATCATTTCATTTTCTTGTATTAGTGCATTTTAAGTTCAAAAATGATGTGGAATTGAAATATCAGAAGACATAACACACTTGCTGATATTCATTAATTTGTTCTAGCAGAGATGGACTTGACTATGTGAGGAGGAATTGGTGGAAGAGTCATCAACAACCTGTGTTATGCAGATGACACAACCCTGCTTGCTGAAACTGAGGAGGACCTGAAGCACTTGCTGCAGGAAGTCAGCAACTGCAGCCTTCAATATGGATTGAGGCTCAATATCAAGAAAACAAAGATTCTCACCACAGGGCCAACTGGCAGCATCAGTATGGATGGTGAAGAGATTGAGATAGTTAACAGTTTTAGTTTACTTGGCTCCACAGTCAACACTCTTGGTAACAGCAGCCAAAAAAATCAAGAGATGAATTGCATTGGGAAAGTCAGCTGTGAGGGACCTCTCAAGAGTACTGAAGAGCAACAATGTCAGG
>NW_006399944.1:3108008-3109484 GCF_000299155.1 Elephantulus edwardii | reverse complement strand
AGGATTCTGAAGCTTTGTCTGACATACTTTGGGCATGACTGGTCCTTGGAGAGGGACATCATGTTTGGGAAAATGGAGGTACTGTGCAGGAGAGAAAGACCCTCGATGAGATGGATCAATTCTGTGAGTGGAGTGGTGGGAATGAGTGTTTGAAATGGCAAGGTTGGCACAGGATAGAACGGCGTTTAAGGCTCTTGTATATAGAGTCGCTATGAGTTGCAAGTGACTCAGTGGTACATGACAACAACGCCAGAGAGCGTGAGGATAGCACAGAATAGGACAAGGTTCAGATCTGTTGCTCTTAGAGTCATGCTCAACTCCTTATGTTGTACTCAACTTGATGGCACCTAACATTTTGCAAATTAATGTAATTTTTGTTATTAAAAATTCAGTGTATAGCATGATGGGAAATGTCTTGTGTGATTAACTGTCTCTGAAAATCTGCCAGAGGGTCCGCTATGGGTTGGTTTTGACTTGATGATACACAACAACATGAATAACTAGATTTTTGCATACTCATTATTTAATCTTTGAACATACAATTATTTTCAGTATTGAATATCCTTTAAATTGATCACCAAAGCACATTAATTCTTTGTGGTTCCTCAATTCAAATTATTTATATTAAATTTGATGTTATCAATTTTTAACCATAAATTATATAATTCCTTAGTTTTCTTTTTTGATACTATTTACTGGAAAGTTTTACCAAAGATTTGATGTTTTTGTAAATGAATTGGAAGACTTTCATATATTTCTATGGATTAGAATAGTTTCAATAACTTCAGACTTAACTGCTTGTATGTTTACAGTGGTAGCTCTTTAACATCTTGTCAGCATTCTCTGAGAATACAGTGCTTAATCAAGTGTTATACCTCTTGGATCTGTTTTGGTGTTTTTCAACTTTCTAACACTCCACCTATTCAATTTCTCAGATTTGTGATCATTGAGTTACAGGTCAAATTATCTTCACAAAGTTTTTTGGAAATTATAAGCTCTTTATTTTTTCCTTAAATTTTACCTACCCACCACCACCACCACCCTGCTTTAACCAGGTAAACATTTATATAATGTTTTTATCTTTAATAAACCATAACAGATGTATGGAGTTGATTTTTTAAAACTATTTTATATGAAGTATGGTATTCTCATGACTAGTTTTTTTTTTCTCATGACTAGTTTTAGCTAATGTGTTTAAAGAACACATTCAGAGGGTGGAGGAGGAAAAGAAAAAGATAAATTCATTTGTTTTGTTCTTACTTTTTATATATGAGCTTTGGAGATTATTATTTTTGTGTTTCATATTGAAATATATATATATATATATGTTGTTGTTATGTGCCGTCGAGTCGCCTGCGACTCATAGCGACCCTATGTACAACAACCCTAAACTCCGCTCTGTCCTGAGCCAATCGCACTGTCTCTGACACTCCCATCCCAATTATCCCAGTCACTGAATCAATCCACCTCATAGAG
>NW_006399944.1:3105925-3107248 GCF_000299155.1 Elephantulus edwardii | reverse complement strand
TACGCCCTTCCCAATTTTGAACCATGCAGTGTTCCCTTGCTCTGTTACTTCCGCTGTGTATGCCTCTTTCACCATGTTCTATAGTTTCCAGGCTTAATGAAGGAATAAGTGGACAAACAAGTCAAAGAAACAAAACAAACAAAAAAAACCCCAAAACCCCCAGACACTTCAGAAATAAATCTTAATTGTAAACAAAGAACAATATCCTCTAGTGTAATTTTGAGCTTCCAAGAAGCTACTATTGATGAAAAATATATTTGCAATACAAATGACACTGTAATAAATATTACAACAACTAACTTATTGTCATCAAGTCAGAATTGACTTATATCTATCTTCTTTGTTCCAAGTGTAATAAGAAGGTTAATGTAATAAGAAGGTTAAAAATGAATGAACAAAAAAATAATGAATTCAATGGAGAAATGAACAAATGATTGCTGCTGTTATGAGCCGTTGAGTTGCCTGCAACTCATAGCAACCCTACACACAACAGCTCTGAAGCCCGTTCCATCTTGAGTGAGTCTGTCTCCAACATGCCTAATCCCATCTCCCTAATTATTGTGTCAGTCCGCCTCATTCGAGGTCTTTCTCTTCTATGCTGTCCCTCTACCCTGCTAAGCATTATGTCCTCCAAGAACTGGTCCCTCCTGGCCACATGCCCAAAGTACGTGAGACGGAGCTTCAAAATCCTTGCCTCCAAGGAGAGACTTTGTTTCACCCTCTCAAAGAACTATTTGTTCTCCTTGTGGTCCCTGGTATGTTCAAATCTCTTCTCCAACTCTACAATCGAAATTCAGCAAGTCGTCTTCTATTATCCTAAGTCATTGTCCAATTCTCTGGGCTATCCTGACACCCCTTTGCAATTACTTTAGCATGTCATTGTGAAGACTACGGGCTGGATCAGGCACACCTTAATCTCTAGACTGACATTATTGTCTCTCAGTACTCTGGATAGGTCCCTGACAGCAGATTTACCTAATCCAGTTCATCTTTTGATTTCCTGACTACTGGTGACAAGAGTGTTGCTTGTGAATACTTAAGAGGAAAAAATAGTATTTTAATCAATTGCTGAAGGAAATGAAAATTTTTAAATCGTTTCAGAAATCAATTTGCTAATGTCTATAAAAAGTAAAAGTACATGCAACTTTTAAGCTAGCAATTCTTGCAAATCTGCTTCAAAAAACCATAACTACCAGGAAATATAAAGAAGGGGAAGTATTACATGCTTATATATTCAAAAGCTAAGAGAATACGCCATCCCCTTTTCCTTATGACTCAGGGTGAAGTCTCTCTCAGGGAGGAGTGATAGGGAATGGCAAAGGA
>NW_006399944.1:3103006-3105710 GCF_000299155.1 Elephantulus edwardii | reverse complement strand
GGTAGAGAGAATAGTGCAACAATGAATGAGTGGAAGCCCAAAATCTCTGTAAATGTTTATGAAAATTAATAAAATATAATTATAGAAAAAAAAACTATTAACAACGGAAATTCCCATTAGTATTGTGGTTGACACTTACACGGTTCTAAAAATATTCTTTTTCTTATGGGAATATGGTTAAAGCTGAGCATAGCCATAGAAAATTGTGTGTATGCTAATTAGCTTTAGATCACAGAATGATTTTTCACAACTGGTGATGGAAATTGCGAATGAAAAGGGCTCTTTGGCGCCCCCACCCTTTAAATCTCCTGCAAGGCATGTGTCATAACCTTAGATGGCATGGTTTTGTGTCCTCCAGTTGGAACTGATTCACAGCTGACCCTGCAGTGGGCTTTCAGAGGCAGTAAATTGCACGGGAGGAGATGCGCCCATCCTCCCACAAAGCAGCAGGTGAATTCAAACAACATGCCTTTGGGATTACAGCGCAGCTTCTTTCCCATTAGGCCAGTGGAGTCCCCACTCCCAAACCCACCCCCAACTTTGGACAGTCCTTTTTATAAGTGCCATCTTCCTTGTTTCTTTACAAATCAGGAGGGCAGACTGACAAATTAAACCAGGTCAATCAGAGCAGAAGTGGTGTACCACTGCTTACCAGGTTCCCATCCCACTTTAGAAGTGACCATAGAAGCTTTTATCAAACTAGAGCTTCAGTCTGGAAAGCTGAGTAACTATGTTGAAAAAAAGTTGTTCTTGTCTTCTCCTTTGGGGCATGTAGTATAAGACCTTTAACTGGGAAGAGAGGTGGTGGGTATAAGTCACTGACTTGTTGTGTTGTCGAGTCACCTGCAACTCATAGCGATCCTATGTATGACAGCTCTAAACCTTGTTTTATACTGGGGCAATTTTATCGCCTCTGATACACCTATCCCTATTACCCCAGTCAGTTAATCAACTCATCTCATGGAGGATTCTTCCTATCTTCCAAGCATGAAGTCCCTCCACTCTTCCAAGCATGAAGTCCCTCTCCAAAGACTGGTCTCTTCTTGCAACATGTCCAAAGTATGTCAGACAAAGCTTCAGAATCCTTACCTCCAAAAAGCAGCCTAGTCTCACCCTCTCTAGGATGAACCTATCCTAGAGAGGATTGTTCTCCTAGCGGTCCATGGTATATTCAGTACTCTTCTCCAGAACGACAGCTCAAAGGCATCAATTCTCCTATCATCCCTAGTCATTGTCCAGCTCTCTGATGCATAGCAAGTAATTGCAAAGACTATGGCTTGGATCAGGTGCACCTTAGTCTCCAGACTGACATTGTTGCTCTTCAGTACTTTGAAGAGGTCTCTGACAGCAGACTTTCCCAATGCAATTTGATTTTTAATTTCCTGGCTGCTGGAACCAATATTGTTGATAGTGGAATCAAGCAAACTAAAGCTGTTAAAAATCTCAATCTCTTCACCATCTATCATGATGCTGCCAATTGCCTACTGGTGAGAATCTTTGTTTTCTTGATATTGAACTTCAATCCACAATGAAGGCTTCAGTTCTAGACCTTCTGCAGCAAGCAGTTCAGGTCCTCCTGTGTCAGCAAGCAGGGCTGTTTCATCTGCATAATGCAGACTGTTGATGAGTCTTCCTCCAATTCTGATGCCTCATTTCTCCTCAAAGAGCCCAGCGTCCTGGATAATCTGTTCTACATATAGATTGAAAAGATATGGAGATAAAACACATTCCTGGCATACACCCTTCCCAATTTTGAATCATGCAGTGTTTCCTGATAAGGAATCAAAATGTTAGTATAGCATAAGCAAGCCTATGCCAATTACAGAGAATGGCTATTTCTAAAACTTGTTGGTGCAAACAACAGCAAAAAGTGTTCACATTGTTATCCCAGGCTTTCTAGAAAGGGAAGACCCTCAGCAAGATGGAATGACAGAGTGACTGCAACTAATAGGCGTGAGCACAAGGATGGAACAGGACAAGGTCTGATCAGAACTCTTGCTGATAGGGTTATGGTGAGTTTTAGTCAACTTGATGACACCTACCAACTACATATATTACTATATACAGATATATGTATATGAATATGGGGGGAACATTAACTACATTATGAACTTGTTAAAATAATAAAAGAAAAATCCAAACTATAATTAAAACATGTAAAATTTTATGGTAGGATCATATACTTGTTTTTCAAATGGTTAATGGTGTAATTAAAATAAGGTACTGCATGCTGGGAAGGGTGGAGGGACAGCACAGGAGAGGAAGACCTTGGATGAGATGGATTGACATGGTAACTGGGCAATGGGATTAGGTGTGTCAGAGGCAGTGAAATTGGCAGAGACAGGGCAGGGTTCAGAGTTACTGTACATAAGGTCACTATGAGTCACAGGCAACTCAATGGCACACAAGAACTGAATAAATGTGCCTATCGTGTTTAATTTAATCTAAAATGTCTTGATACTTGTGTTTTGCTGGTTCTACCTGTTGTTGTTATATATGTACTGTTGAGTCAGCTACATCTCATAGCACCCCTATGAACAATGGATCTGAACTCTGCCCTATCCTGTGCCAGTCTCAGCATCTCTGACATATTCAAGTCCACTGTTATAGTCACTATGCTGTTGATAATGTGCCATCGAGTCGCTTGTGACTCATAGCGACCCTATGTATAACAGCCCTAAACTCTGCTCTGTCCTGTGCCAAT
>NW_006399944.1:3093508-3101466 GCF_000299155.1 Elephantulus edwardii | reverse complement strand
TCAAGCTGCTTTGAAGGAAATAGCAAAAAATAAAGCCCCAGGAATAGATGGTATACCAATTGACATATTTCAGCTAACAGATGCTGCCCTGGATGTGCTTAATAAGTTGTGCCAAGAAATCTGGAGAACCACCACCTGGCCAACTGACTGGAAGAGATCTATATTTGTTCCCATCCCAAAGAAGGGTGACCAAACAGAATGTGGAAACTATAGAAGAATCTCATTGATTTCACATGCAAGCAAAATCCTACTGAAGATTATCCCAAAACGACTGGAACAACACAGTCACTATAGCAAGAGATTTTTACTTAACGGGCTGCAAATGTTAAGGTGCCACATATACATCAGTGTTTGTCCAATTGCAGTCTAATCAGGGAACTTGTTCAAAAGTCAAAAAGTCATAGTTGACCCTCCAGTGGGTTTTCCCTGCCAAGTCACTAGCAGATTCCAACCGCCAAAGAGGTGCGGCCCTTGGGTGAGGAGCCCAATTCCCTCGGCTACCAGAGCTCCAGAACTTGTTAGGAAAGTCAGTTTGCATGCGCTAAATAACCCTCAGGTTCTCATAGCAGGTGATTGAAAAGAACGTGACTTGAGCCAGGTGCATCAGAAACTGATATCCTTGTTCTTCAGAACTTTGGAGGGATCTCTTAACAGCTGGCCTTCCCAATGCTATATACCTCCTGACTCTGACTGCTGGTACCAAGGATTTTGACTGTGGATCCAAGCAAGATGATATTGTTGACAATTTCAATCTTTTCTTCATATATTGTGTTTTCTATTGGTTCAGTGGTGAGGATTTTTGTTTTCTTGATGTTGAGATGTAATTAATACTGAAGTCTGTAGTCTTTGATTCTCTGCAACAAGTGTTTCAGGTACTTCTCACTTTTCATAAGCAAGGCTGTGTCACCTGCGTAACACAAGTTATTGACGTGCCTTCTCCCAATTCTGATGCCACATTCCTCTTCATAGAGTCCAGCTCCTTGAACAATTTGCCCAGCTTAGGCAAAATGAATAGGTATGGAGAGAGGATTACCCGCTAATCATCTGAGAGCTGGACAATGAATAAAGATGACAGTAGAATAGATGTATTTGAGTTATGGTGTTGGAGAAAGTGCTGAACATCTCATAGACTGCCAAAAGAACAAACAGATACGTCTTGGAGAAACGGCGACCAGAATGTTCCTTGGAGGCAAAGATGGTGAAGATTTGTCTCACATATTTGGGATATTTTGTTAGAAGACGCCATACCTTGTAAAAGAATATTGTGCTTAGAAAGTCGAGGGTCAGCAAAGGAAAGGAAAAATCTCAACTTAATGGAGTGAAATAGTGTCTGTAGCAATGGATTCAAATATGTCAAGGATGATAAGGATGCACAGTAGAGTTCAGATTATTGTTCTTAGGGTTGTTATGAGTCATATTCAACCACCACTAACAGTGAAGAACCACAGTATGAAAAACTCCAAATCTAGTTGATTCCAATTCTGTTGCCCTATAGGACAGATCTGCTCTCTAAGGTTTCAGAGCAAGCCAGTAGGTTCAAACTGCTCAGGTCAGCGCAAAGCATTTTAACCCCATCAGATTTCCTTGGATAGACAGACTCCAGCAACCTCTATTGCCCAAGCCCTCCAGTGGATTCTGATGCAAATATAAGATAAGGATCCATATTTCAAAGTGGGAGCTTGGTGAGGCTATGCATGAAGTGCTAAACCACTAACCCAATGGCAGTTTGAATATATGAGCTGGGAGCACCATGTGGTGGTCTGCTTCCATAAAGGGTGGTTTTTAAAAAAATATTTAGTTTATGTTGAAATTTTCCACATAACAAGTTCTCTTTTGACAAACACCACACTTGTTTCCATAAAGATTTATAGATTATGGGGCCATTTTAATTTTTCCTATAGGGTTATGAGTCAGAATATACTAGAAAGCAGTGAGTTTTACTATTATTTGAGGTTAAAATGTAACAAAAATATGCATCTGAAAAACATGTATTTAATGATTATTATCTTCTTTACTACTCCCAACTTGCAAATTTCTTGCTTAATCAATTGAAAATCCATGATTGAATCTGATTGACCTGGTTTTTCACAGCCAGGTCACTGGATTAAAAACTAGCTGTCATTGAATTCAAATGCACACCTAACCCCAATCTACTTAGATGATGTTAGGAAACATCAAGCAACAACTGACCTATTACAATTGTTTTTGATTTTACATTAGTTTTACCTTTTATGTGAAGATAAGGTGATGGTGATATTTCATGCTAATTATATATTTTTAGTAATGTTGATATTTTTACAACACCGTAGTTTTAATAATGTAATGCTTTTCCATTTGTCACTTCACAAGCATTATACACAACTTAGCTATTAAAATAAATGTTTAAACATAAAACCAACATAGTTCAATAAACTTTCACATACTCTTTCAATAATAAGCAAGACTTTGGCACATTTTCAAAATATATAAACCCTTTTCTATTTTATCTAGTACAGGTTTATCTGGACTCTAGGGTAAGATTGTGAGTCCCAAGTGCAGCCTATATGGAGAAACTATTATTTTTTTTGTAGACTAGAGTTTATTCTCTCATTCTCACTGCTATCAAGTTGGAATTGACTGATGGCTGACCCTCTAGTGGGTTCTCAGAAGCGGTAAATTATACAGGCGTTGACTGGCCATCTTTCTCTCACTGGAATAGCTGCTGCATGTGAACATCAGGCCTTTGGGTGAGCAACACAACTATCCATCACACCACTAATACTTTTGCATTGTGGGGTTCAAGTGTACGGAATATACTATGTTGTTGTTATGTGCTATCGAGTTACATGCAACTCATAGCAACCCTGTGTACAACAGCCCTAAACCCTGCTCTATCCTGTACCAATCTGTCTCTGACACACCTACCCGTTTCCCCAGTCACTGAATCAATCCATCTCATGGAGGGTCTTCCTCTCCTGAGCTGTTCCTCCACCCTCCCAAGCATAATATCTCTCTCCAAGGACTGGTCCCTCCTTACAACATGTCCAAAGTATGCCAAGATGAAGCGTCAGCCTCCGAGGAGTAGCCTGGTGTAAACCTCTCTAAGCTGAACCTGTTTGTTCTCTTAGCATTCCATGGTATATTCAATATACTATAGACTACCAAGCTGAAGGTGGTATAGCACTGGTCTGTGCATTGATGTACAGATGTAACTTGTGGTTGCTGTGATGCTGAACACTGTAACACTGATGTGCCAAACATGGTAATGGTTACCCATGGTGGACTGTGTTTGCTGGAGCTTCTCGACTAAAACAAGCCTGGAAGCAGGAGCGGCATCCACTTCCGAAATGGCTTGCCTCCAGAAACTCTATGAACAGTGTTCAGGCCTTTGGTTCACAGGGTTGCTACAAGTCGTCTATGACTCAACGGCTCCTAACAACAGTAGACTTACAAAAACAACAACAACAAAAAAACCCCACCAAACTGGAGGAAGTGCAACCACGGTGTTTCTTAGATGCAGTAACAGTCATAGTTTTTAAATACTTTGGACATGAATTGAGTGTGGCTCATAGCAACCCTATCTATGCACAACAGATCTGATTCCTATCCTATTCTGTGCCCTCACCAACTCTAATACACTTGAACAGACTGTAGCCACTGGGTCAATACATCTCATTGGAGGGCTTCCTCTCTGTCACTGACCTTCCACTTTTCCAAGCATGCTATCCTTTTCCAAGGAATAACCTCTTCTAGCAACATGTCCAAAGTCTTAAGAGATGAAGTTTTGCCATCTTTGCCTCCAAGGAGCACTCTGGTTGCACCTTTTCTAAAATAGCAGTTTGTTCTTTTTTGCAGGGCATGGCCTTATCTCCAGCAAAACTTCTCCTAAACTTCCTAGATTTCAGATTCACCTATATGGTAACATCATGCTTTCATTTTTACTATGTATGGTACATATTTGAAATTTGTGAGATTAACTAACTATCTTTCTCAATAAACTGTATAGTACCTCCAAGAAGATGCAAAATAGTCTCTGTTGGCTCTGTGTTAAAAACACTCAGCACGAAGCAAGTATTAAAAGTTCAGTCTATGGTTAAGAGTAATTTGTTGCAATTTGTTGGGACCAAATCCTTTGCTGCCTATAAGTACAAATTTAATTATAATATGTAGTAAGTGCTATAAGATTAAACAAAGCCTTGCTATTTTAAGAGTATTTTTACTATAGCTATGCTTAGTAGGAAACAAAATGCTTCTAGTTATAAGGATTGTTTACAGCAGTTTAGTTCTAAAATAAAGGATAATAGTGTAGCTATCACAAGAGTTTAACCTAAACAGTTGTAATGAATCAGGAGTTGCCCTCTCATAGTCAGCTTTACTATCCTGTCACATAATTTCTACTTGGGTCTGAATACAATGCCATCAGCTACTGCAGCATCAGCCTGTTTCCTGGAGGCTCTGGGTAAAACCTAACTAAATGCTGCCAGGCCCTGGTCCGTATGTATGATGGGATGTGAACTGCTGTGATCCACAATTTGCATTAGGTGATTTTTTGGGAGATCAGGAGCCCTCTCTTTAGGGGCTGCACTAAAAGACTTGATTACCTAAATTTGATCAAATTCACCAGCTCTTCTGTGGGACACAAATGGCCAATCTCTTGTGTGATTTACAGACTCTAAAACTCACTGAAATGTCAGATAGGAGTCAATTCCATCTTGAAGGCAATGAGATTAAGAGAATTAACTTGGGACTACAAAACTGAAAAGTTTTTCTAGGTGGGCTACATTTTGAACTCAGTCTTACCCTTGAGTCTAGATTAACCAGTTCTAGCTAAAAGGTTGGTATCATCAAATCTGTTTCTGTAGGAGAGAAAAACCCCATCTGCCCTGAAGAATTAATTAGTAATTATGTTTTACTATAATGCTTAATTATAATGGTAAAAGGGAAATGCTTTAAACTTATCAAGACCCTTGAGGTTGTTGTGTGTCGAGTTGGAACTGTGACCCATGGCCATTTTAAAATAATATACTCAGCTATTAAGAAATGTAAATAATAACCAATCTAAAACTCAGCTTCAACACCATAGGAAGATAATTTTTTTTTCTTACAGAAATGATAGATTCAAATCACTAGAGATGAATGACCTTTGGGTTAGCAGTTACCTCCTTACAAATCATGCACCAGAGCCCCCTTTCTGCACTTTAGCAATAAACTCTCTGGAAAATCCTATAAAAAACCTTACTTGAACTAGAGTTACAAAGCACATTTTAAAATTGCTAGTCTGCTAGTCTACAGATTGACTAGTCCAGACCAACATTTTTTTAAGTGCACAACCTTTTTAGTACCATTTATTTCAAGTTGGATAATCACAGTATATGGCATATAGCAAGGATAAAAAATTTAATAGGAATGGTGTTACGCTCATTGTTAAAAAGAACATTGTACAATTTGTTCTGAAGATACAATGCTGCCAAGAACAGGATAAAATCCATATATACCTACAAGGAAGCACTGCAAATATGATTGTTGTTGATTGCCATCGAGTCAAGGTTGACTCCTAGCAACTCTACGAACAAAAGAACTAATGCCTTTCCATAGCTATCGTTATTTCTCCAAGTTCATAGAGTTTCCAGAGGCATGGTTTAGGAAGTGGATGCCACTCCTGCTTCCAAACCTGTTTTACAACTGGGAACTCCACCAAACAACTGTACACAATGGGAAACCATTCTGGTATTTCATATCCCCCTGGCACAAGGCTCAGCATCATAGCAAATCCAGGTTACCTCATATAGCACATTGACAAAGAGTGATGTGCAAAGTGGAAGAATGTTCCTCCAGATATAACAGCACTTGTCTCATCTAGCACTGGTTAAGTCTTGTCGAGTCGAATATGACTCAGAGTAAGCTTTGCACAAATAACCTGAACTCTGTTCTGTGATTAACATCATCTCTGTGCATTTGTAAGAGTTTGTGGAGTTTCCAGAGGCACCTAGTTTAGGAAGGGCTTCCCCAAATGAATCAATCTGGAAGCTCATCCAACCATTGTACATAATGGGTAACCATATGGTATTGGACACGACTCCAAGTTGTTCAGTACAGCAAATAGAAAAATGATTGCTGTGTCTTTTAAAGAATATTCTTCTAAAATTAATAAGTTTGGCTTGCAGTCCTCAGGCCCTACAGGATTTTAAAGCCATACCTTCGAGCAGGGATCTACCCGTTCCCTTAGTCTAAGGTTCAAGGGCCACTCATTGGGGGGGGGGGTGCGGAGAGAACAGTTAACACACAACAACCCCAGAAACTTCCCTTGCCTGACCGCCATCAAGACAAAACAACCATCAAGATGACCACCAGCCAGCCAGCTGACTTCCAGAATGGAGGAAGACTCCAATACTCATATTTATACACCAAGTATTAGTGCCAGAGATGATGAAATGAAAAATTTTTGCTAACTTCTGTAACCTTTGAAACTGATCAAAAACGCATTTAAGGTGCATTGGTAACTACCAGTTATTGCAATATGAAATTTGTAAATTTTGGTAGTTGGAAAATATAGCCTTAGTAATAGAAGGGTTAAACTTTCTGCAAATATACTTCAATAAAAAGTGATTATACACTTGGACCTCATGAGATGGAAACCAGAAATCTAATCAACTACACTGGGGAGTAAACAATGGTGCAGCTCAGTGCCATTACTTCAAAGGAGGCAGAACAGACTGCTGAATAGAGAACAATTGCTCATAATCACCCTCAAAGCAAAGCACAGGAAAATTTAAACAAGTCCATGATCATCAATGTATTGACCTTGCGTATACCCCGCCTGAATTTAGAATGGACTTGATGCACAGAACATTAACAATTCAAGCCTAGGTGGGCTGTGGGGTTACAATCAAGAATCTCAGAGGGCAAAAGGTCATTCAAAAAGAGACTTTGAAATTGGTTCTTGAACTTAGAGAAGCTAAAGGAAAAGCAAAAAATGATAAAGAAAAAAAAGAGTTGAACATTAATGGTGGCTCTAGAACATGCAGTGGAAACATTATAATGGAATGTGGAGAGACCTGGAGGTACAAAAAAGAAACATGCTCAGTAAGAAGTTGAAATGACAAAATAAGAAAAAAACTCAAACTTTGAGTTTTTCTTCAAGCCTTGTTTCTATGAGTAAAATTCTTAATGATGCAGAAATCACCAAAAAATGGGAGGAATACACAGAATCAATGTATCAAAACAAATCAATGTTCAATCATTTCAGGAGACCATGAATCAACTGTACTTAAGGAAGACGTTTAAACTGCACAGAAGGCTTTTGAAAACAAAACAAAACAACCCCTACCAGCTCTTGGAACTGACAGTACTCAAACTGAGATATTCCAACAGATGTACACTGGAAGGGCCCCCTTTGTCTGTGCCAAGAAATTTAGAAGACCTGGCCAACTGATAGGATTCCTATTTCCACCTAATCCAAAGAAAGGTGATTCAACAAAATGAGCAAATTACTGAGCATTACTAATATCACCCACAACTAAAAACTGCGAGAGATAATTCAAGAACAGCTCCAACATTACATCAATAGGAAGCTGACAGAAATTCAAATCAGTCTGGTTATGAAATGCAAATTATCACTGATGACATCTGATTATTGTGGCTAAAAGCAAAGAATATAAGAAAGATTTCCCCTTGTGATTTAGTGTGGGAGAAGCATTTGGCTGTATGTATCATTTAAAATTAAAGAAAATCTTGTGAAGACTGGGAATCCCAGAGCACATAATTGTGTCCACAAAGAACCTGTATATTGACCAAGAAGCAGCTATTCAAACAGAACAAGGTGATTCTACAAGTCTGGAAATCAAGAAGAGCTTGAGTCAGAGTCGCATCCCTTGACCAAATTTACTTTATCTGTATGCTGAGCAAATAATCTAAGAAGCTAGAATATGAAAAAGAACAAAGGCATCAAGATTTGAGGATGACTCATTAACAAGCTGTGA
>NW_006399944.1:3026364-3092333 GCF_000299155.1 Elephantulus edwardii | reverse complement strand
TCTAAACCCAGCCTGGACTTCCGGCAGTTCTCTGCTGATGTGCTGTTCTAATCGTTTTTGGATGATCTTCAGCAGAATCTTGCTTGCATGTGAATATCTGCTGTGATAAGCAGATGACTAAATTTTGCTCGCTGAAAGCCAAGATTTAAAGCATTTGCTGAGAAATATTATTGCCTTCAGTATGGATTATAGAATTTAACATAAACAAATTAAAAAAAATCCTCACAAGTGGGCAAATAATTAACATGCTAGAGGAAGAAAAGACTGAAGTTGTCAAGAATCTTTTTACTTGAATTTATGATCAAAGTCCACGAGCAATAGACTAAAACATACCAACTATGAAGAGGAGGCATGATGGAGCAGTGTGTCCAGATCACTATGAATGGGGCGTCACTTGTCAGCATCTAGCAAGTTACATAATCAAGTCTGGAATGGTAAACATACCAGGGTAGAAATTGCAGACAAGCACCAACAAAAGGTCTGAGGCTAGCACCTGAAAGTTATCAGGGACATATGCGATCCTTTCAAGCCAGTGATTTATCACAGTAGGCACACACCAGATTTATCTAGGAAATTCTTGGAAAATGTGTAATTTAAAATTAAACAATATACAGCTAACTTTCAACTCTTTTTCAGAATTTGGTTTATGGTAATTTCTCTGTAAGTACATTACAACCTAATTTCCATAAGCTTTGTTATTCTACTTGTTTTCATTGACCTGACTATCAGAGTTATGATAGTAAGGCAACTTTTCCTCAAGGATCACACTGTCTCCACTCCTTTAGGCAATTCTTCTGCACATAAATTTGTTTTGGGACAAATGCAAACTCATTACTGTTGAGTTGGAACTGACTCACAGCTTAATTGTCCAGTGGTTTTGGGGCTGCAAGTGTGGCAACTGTCCATCTTTCTCCTATGGAGTTGTTGGCAGATTTGAGCCCCCAGAGAAATTCCACCTTTGGCTTTAGCAGTACAACTCTATATGGACTATTCCACCACTCCTTACAGAATAGTTGGTCTACCTTCTGAGAGTAAAAAATACAAATGCATCAAATTCTTGTGGGCATATTTCTGCACATTTTTACATTTCCTGATACTGCCTAGCCTTGCTCTGTTGTTTCACATAGCTTGGCTAGAAGTCTGTAAGCAGTATGCCCATCACAGTAATCTCGTCCCTTAACATTTGTCCTCAGAATGCCTTATAGAGCACACTTCTTATCTGGCATAGAGCACTATGCTGCCTCATAACTTTCATGAGTTGTTTCTTCTGTCAAAGTTATTCTATTCCATCTTTGTATTACAGTACCATCAACTCTTAATTTATTATGTACTAAAATATCATATTATTTTCAGTGAATAGTTTAAACCTTTAAGTACAATATTTTTTTTCTTGGTAAAATAACATTATTTCCTTCTTCCATTATATTTTAGTTTTCATAGGTAAGTTTTAAAGAAAAAGAAATACTGAATTCATTTTGGTGACTTAGAACACAATGTAACTTTGATATAAAGTTTATCCTTTAAAATAAAACCTCCTCTATTTAATCAACTAAGAATTGAATCATACTCAATTCTATGCCCCCCAAATTTTTTAAACTGTTTATGTGAACTTGAAATAATGTTTTCAACTACCTTAAAACAAGTAAAGCAACAATGAAGGGAAGAGACTAATAAAGCACCACTTTTGCTCCTAAACAACCAAGAGCTGAGATGCATACATATTTAATGGCAAGTAATCTAAAACTCTTCTAAAACTTATTAACCGTTATTCTATCCGACAAGAAAACCAATACAACAGATCTATCTAATTAGTTAAGACACCAGATATTCATCATGCAGTTTCAGTGTCCAGTAACAAACCTCTAGACTTCAAAGTTTTGCTTCACAAATTCTAAGTACCAATAACACAATTTAAAATGTTGGTATCTACTTTAAACTACATAAAGAAGTACCAGGGTACACAATTTTCAAATCAATGTGTAATTATACCAGAAAGTCTCAAGTCTAATTTGGAGGCACATTTTTCATCTCCCAAATCTTCAATATATTGTAACGTCATTAGCACAATTTTAAATATATATATCTCCCCTCTAGAAATCTGGCATGCTTCTAGCCATATTTTTCATGTCAAAATTGGAATGGTAAACTTTTCTAAAGGAAAAATTTTATTTTTATCTTATAAAAAGTTATGAGTGTAAAATGTCACCAATTAAAAATTAAATTTTAGTGTGGTGAGGTTCCCCCCTCCCCCATTTCTTTAGAATCCTTATAAGATGCAGGACATTTAAAAAATATATCTGTTTTGCTTACTGAAATTAGGTTTTTTAAACAATCTGTCTTGGTTTTATTAGAAAAGTAAAGGTATTTTGCCATATTCAGTAAACATTAAAATTAAATGTCTTATTTTTCTTATCTGATCTACTACCTATTTATAAAAAATGCTGTTAGAAATTAAAAATGTCAAAGTTCAAAGTAACAATAATCTATAGTTCATACAATAGTGACTTTCCTTAAATTTGTACTTTAATAATTCTCTTACAGGTCCTAATTTCAAAATTTTGTCTTAACAGATGTTTTGTTGTTGTTAACCACGTTCCCATCATTCTTTCTTCCTAAAATTCCATATTTTTGGATCTAATTAAATTTAAGAAAATGATATAAAATGTTGCTGCCATTCTAGAGATGAACAAAATAAAAATGACTGCTGAAGATAAAAATATCTTTTTAAATGCCACTTCTGTTAACACAAGCAGTTAAAAATTCACTAACATAGATTTTTAAAGTTAACCAGAAAGGAAAGCATAACACATAATTTGAAAAATTCTTGTTTTTGCAGGACTTCAAGTATATGGAAGGTCCCCTATATGAGCTCTCAATCTCATCAAAACTATTACATTTTAGTACTTTCAAAGGGAATTCAAATGAGTTAAATTTTATAAAAATACTAGAGGCAATAATTATACATTTAAAAATAATTTACACTGATATGCTTAAGAAAAAAGTTTGATATTTTCTTTAAAGAAAACCAAATGAGCAAAGGAAAAGTAGCAAAAGCTATTAAAAATAGTAAATTCCTATTTAAATTCCTGTGCTCACACAGATTAAAAAATGTTACCAATTAATTATGTAAGTTGTAAAATAGGTTAATGTATAATATAGACAGATAATATGGGAAATTGGAGATTCAAACAGACTTAACCAACAATTTTATCGAGTCTCTGATGTTTTCATAAATGGATTTGATAACATTTAATAATAAAAGTATATTTCATTATTTAGTAGCATAATTCAAAGTAACAAATTTGAACAGTTCTTAATACTGCTTCTTTATAAATATTAGTTTAAAATGATAAATATTTATTAGTATTTCTTCAGTTTTCTGAGCACTCAAGTGTATGAATTAAAAAGCTCTTACTTTTTTCTACTTTATTGTTGTTACTGATTCGAGCATGGTTCAGAGACCCTATGAACAAAAGGCCTGAAGCCTATCTATAACTACTGTCATTAATCAAACTAAGTGTATGAAAAAGTCTTCCTCTGTAATAAAAATGCTGTATTTAATCTTATGTTTCCATATTTAAAAACAAATGTAAAAGGTCAAAAGATTATCAGTCACTTAAATATTCCTATGAAATATATCACACCCACTGAAAAATTTAACACAGGTTTGCTAAATAATATCAAGTTAACCATTTCCTCCTATAAATATTTTCTTTTTATTTATTTTGTGTTTGGAAGTTGCAGTTTTAAGTACTATTAACAGAAAATACATTAACAAAAACATCCTAACAAGTGAAAAAAATAATTATAAATGCTGGAAAAATTGGCCTCATTAACATATTTACAGACATTTACTTAATACATACTCCAATGAAAATTAATTATATGACATTTATACAAACATTAACATTTCCAAATCACTCTGAGTAAGGAGCACATCAGTTCCTTGATATCTATAATTAAAGGTGAAAGTCGTTCCATTTCTGAAGGCAGAGCAGACAAGCAACAGCCATGGTCATTCTGAAATACTGCTGACATACTGTTCTCCTCCTTCTTCTAACGCTGCTTCTACTGAGTAAGTGTCCTTATGCTTTTTCTTCTCTTTGCACTGATCTTCTTGCAGCTTCAGAATGATGTTTTGGATTTCCTCTCTTTTTGTTCTCATTCTTGGGGGAGGAAACCAGTTTGCCAGATTCATAGGTAGTTCAAAATTGAGAATTGGGTTCTAAAAATAAAATAAAATAAAATGTACATTAAAAAGATTAAGAATACTTTTTATTACAGTTTTCATTACAAAAGCTTTCCAAAATGGAAACAAAAATCAATTGTTCATTTAATATGTGTTTACTCATTACATCTATTACGTGCCAGGCATTATGCTTGATACCTGAAATAGAAGACTGTGCTTTTAAAGATCTTGTGGTCTAGATCAAGGGTCTACAAACTTAAAAACCAAATCCAGCCTATTGCCTATGCTGTACAAAGTTTTCTGAAATACAGTCACACTCATTTTCATTTATTTATTATTTTTGGCTGCTTTTACATTACAATAGCACTAATGAGAAGTCACAATAGAGACTATATGACCCAGAAATCTATAAAAAGATGACATAGAAAAAGTGTGCTAAGTCCAGCCTTGATTAACAGGCAATTGATAAAACAATGAACATGGCAAGTATTATGTCAGGAGAAGTCCAGAGTACTAATAGAACATATCCGGGAGTTTAACACAATTCCTAGAAGAAATGATGTTTAAGCTGAGACTTGAAGGATGACTAGGAGTTAGCCAGCCAAGGAATGATAGAAGCAACAGGTAAGAGTATTCCAGGTAAGGAAACAAGTATCAAGGCCTAGGGGCAAGAAAGAACATACAATATGAGACACTGAATGAGGTTCACATGGCTAAAAAATGAATGAGAAAAGTACTAATGAGACTAGAAGCTTGGGCAGGGGCTAGATCATACAGGTGGCTATAGGCCATGTGACAGATTTTAGTCTTTAGTCCAAGAGGAACAATAAGCCACCAAAAGGTATCTTCCTACAAGAAGTAGAAAAAGAAAAGAATTAGTCTGGGTCTTAGTCAACAGGGTTAAATGGTGCTGGGAGGGAAAAAAATTCTCATTATAAAGGTGAGGATAGACACAGATTACAAGTAAACAGAGGAGTAGCGGAAATAAAGACAGTTGATAAAAATAACTGTGAAAGGAAGAAAAGAGTAAAAGAGGTTCTAAATCAGGGAAAGATTTTTAAAAACAGAATTAGGGGAGGCAGAGTTGAAGACATACATGAATGGAATAAAGTCAAGGAATTCTTAAATTTGATGAAATATAATATAGTACTTTTGCTTTAAAAATTTCTCCAATAGGGAAGCTTTGGCTCTCTAGCGTAATTGCTAAATAATAGTTAAGAGACTTAAGATGTTTACTGTGTCTTTTACACTAAATCAGGGTCAAAAGACTTTACTATTTATTATATCAGATTAAAAAATCCTGAGACTCACCTCAAAAAAGCTCTCTACATACTGCAATACATACACACCACAATCACTGAAGTTGTTTTGCTGTGGTACTTTTGGATTAGAGCCTTTCATCACATCTTTGGAAAAACTTCTTTTGCTTCCCTTTTTAACTTCCCATTCTACTTCTAGATACCTGTAACAATTCACATATAGTAAGAACACACATGTATGTATGTTCAACCACACCAGGAAATGATACAAAGTGTGAGGGCACATTTTGAACTTACTCTCTCAGAATTTTTACAACATTTGACCGAGAAGGGCCTCTGAGTGAGTCCATAAGCAGGATACAAGGTCTGCAGGGTGAAAATGACCAAATGTTGACTACCTTATAATGTCGTAAAGGTATAACAAAATAAAAATGTGGTACATGAACAATATCATTTAAAACATTCAGAATTCCTTTTTGTCTCAGTAAAATTTAAAGGAAGAAAAAAGAATCATATATAATACATGCAGTTTAATAATATTTAAATATCTATGTAAATATTAGAAAACTGATGGAATCACTTTAGTTATAAACTAAATTTTCTTTGTTGCTTCCTAAAAGTATTTAAAGATTATGTAGAAAGTAAAAGTAATTCAGAAATTTGAAATACACCCATACTTCTAATCATCAAATGTGGGACCACATAAAATAGAAGGAAAATAATTTCACTTTCAACTAAACCTTACTGTCAATAACCAGGTAACTACTGCATCTAATTAAAAAAAAAAAAATCTATAGGGGTTTGGGGTTTTTGGCAAGGGATGGAGAGGAAGATTCTACTTCAGAATATCCAATGTAACTAATATTCAACCCTCAATATTTTAATCCTAGAAAGCTATGCTACAAATCCAAGTTACTGGGGGGGTGTAAAAGAGTACGAAAACCCCCTGGACTATCTGAAGGTCTAAGTGCTTGAAGATTGAGAGATTCAGGGCCATCTCTGAATTCATTTTGGTCTCTTACTTTTATGCCATCACCTAAAAAGTTCATAGCCTCTGGATATACCGCATCACAAACACTTCTGAGAACCAACAGGCTCTTATGGGACTCCCATCTGGTCCATGCCTCAGAAGACTGCCTTGATTCATTCCACATACCCCTTATACAGTAGCTATGAACCCAACCTAAACTCTAATTCCTATGTTAGGAAACCAATCTAAATTCCAATTTGTATGTTACTGATTAGAATGGACATTCATACTCTTTATTTCAAATCAGTGTATTAAAGAAATCCCAAACACTCAAGTGGCTTACTATGGAAGTTTGTATAGGTATGTGTATACACATACACACAGAGCCTGGAAATGTAATCAAAGGGGAGACCAAAATGAGTATCAATTCTGCCCTCCTTGTTTCTTGAATGATGTATGCTCTTTCTTCTTCAATGAACTGCCTTTGTGACTCTTACACAATTATTTCTTTAAAAACAAACATTCCTGGATGTTTTACTCTGTGAGGGGGCTTTAAAAAAATTATCACATAGTTCATATAAGATACACAGTTAATACATACTGTTTACAGATTGTAGGCTTTAAATGCCACTGTCCTATTTCTGAGTTGCAGTTATCATCAGCAAGGAATCCATCATCACTGCTATCGTCCTACAAAAGAAAGCCTAATTAAAATTGAAAATACAAAATCTAAATGGATTGAATAAAAACACCACCAAAGATTAAAAAAATTTTATACTAACAAATACAAACAGCTCTGATTTTAGTTATTTTCTTTAAAATTAAGTTTGCTGATTAAAATAACTATTCTGTAATAGGGTATGACTCAATCAAACTTACTATTTTTATGTAAAAAAGACTCTACCTCTGAAGAAGACTCTGACAACTTTGTGAATTGAATAATCAAATGGTAAGGACAATAAAAACACTGAAGACCAGCTATATTACTGTTGTTGTTATTATGTGTCATCAAGTGGCTTGTGACTCATAGTGACCCTTTGTACAAGAGCCCTAAACCCTGCTCTATCCTGTGCCAATCTTATTGTTTCTGACACACCTGCCCACATTGCCCCAGTGAGAATCAATAATTTTCACTGAGGGTCTTCCTCTCCTGTGCTGTCCCTCCATCCTCCCCAGCATGATGTCCCTCTCCAAGGACTAATCCCTCCTTGCAACATGTCCAAAGTATGTCAGAGGAAGACTCAGAATCTTTGCCTCCAAGGAGAAGCCTGGTTTCACCTTCTCCAAGACAAACCTGTTTGTTCGTTTAGCAGTCTATGGTATATTCAATACTCTTCTGCAGCACCACAAAGGCATCAACTCTCCTTCTATTATCCCTAGTCATTGTCCAACTCTCTGATGCATAGCAAGTAACTGTAAAGACCATGGCCTAGAGCAGGTGCACCTTAGTCTCCAGACTGACACTGTTGCTCTTCAGTACTCTGGAGAGGTACCTGATAGCTGACTTTCCCAATGTAATTCTTCTCTTGATTTCCTGGTTGCTGGTAACAAGAGTGTTGATTATGGATCCAAGCAAACTAAAACTGTTAACAATCTCAATCCCTTCACCATCCATACTGATGCTGCCAACTGGCTCGGTGGTGAGAATTTTTCTTTTCTTGATGTTGAGCTTCAATCTATATTGAAGGCTGCAGTCCTTGACCTTCTGTAGAAAGTGCTTCAGTTTCAGCAAGCAGGATTATGAATCTTCTCCAATCCTAATGCCACATTCCCCCTCATACAGCTAATTAATGTAAGAGATTAGGTGCTAGGACCAGATACACATAAGGACTCCTTGTAGGATATAGCCAGAGCACATCACAAAAAATAACATTTTTTTCAAAAAGCCTTAAGCAAAATGAAAAATGGTAATTTAACATTCAAATCTTGTTCTACCAGCTAAAGGAAGGTCAGAAAATTAAAGAACTGGTATGCCATGCATTCCATTAAATGTCTTTCTCAATGTAACTATAAACACTGTGGAGGTGGCACCAGCTCTGAGCTGACCATTCAGCAGAGTTTTGGAGGCTGTAAACGACAGCAGGGGGCTGAACCACCAGAGATGCTGCTGTGGGTTACAAGCCCCTGCGGACTATGCCACCAGAGCTCACTTGCTCAATATAGTCTCCTTAAGTATTTTCAGAAATATTACCTTATTCTCTTTCTTTCTCTCATATATTTATCCTGATAACCTCTAAAATGGAAACTGAACGTGTATTTTGACATGAGACTCAAATCCAAAACACAGCGTGAGTTTTTGCTTGAAGGTATTGCTTATAGGAATAGTATAGAATAATTTTCAATTATATGAGACAATTCTCTGAGTTTCTGCCTTTACCTGATTATCCTGATCTTCTGAGAAGTCGATCAGTTCATCTTCAAGCATTTTACCACCTTCAGATGATTCATCACCATAGTTTAATCTGATTTTACTTAAACCATCTGTATTAAAGAAACATAGTAAGTTATGCATAAGCCAGAGGCTGTGGTACTAATATTAATAAAGCATATAATAGAACAAAGTGATTTATAATAAAAACCTGGATGCATGTGTCGATTAGAGTTGTTTCTATTACTCAGAACCTTTTAATTCAATAAACACCAACTATTGCTGCTGGGTCTCTTCAACTACAATTTATAGTAACTTTTGTGTTTTATCTTTCTGTATTTTGCACCATCTTCATGATGCCAGGACATTATGATAGTCATTATACCAATTAATTTCACTTAAGATTCTTCTTTTGCTGAACTTCTACTTTTCCAGTCCTTGCTACTACAGAGCACACTGGTTATATGTACATCCTCCAAGACAGATTTGTTGGCTCTTTTGATAATCCAGGGTGTATACAATATCCACTGTCAAATCACAATTGAAAGGCATCAATTCTTCTTCAGTCTTCCTTATTCTTCATCCAATTTTCAGATACATAAAAAGCATCTGAAAACCAGTTTTTGCTTGGTTTTTAACTGACATCTTTGTTTTCTAGAACTTGAGAGGTTCCTAACAACATATTTTTCTAATGCAACTCATTTTGACTTCTTGACTACTGTCACCATGGGTGTTTATTGTGGATCCAAGTAAAATGAAATCTGAGACAATTTAAATCTTTTTCACTATATCATAATGTTGCCTACTGGTACAGGTACAAGGAACTGAAAAGACCATAGCCTGTATTAGGTGAACCTTAGTCTCCAGACTGACATCATTACTCTTTAGTACTCTGGAGTGGTCCCTTGCAGCTGACTTTCTCAATGCAATTAATCTTTTATTTTCCTGTCTGTTGGTACCAAGTGTTAACTGTGGAGCCAAACAAACTGAAGCTTTTAACAACTGCATCTCTTCACTGTCTGTCATGATGCTGCCAATCAGCCCAGTGGTGAGAATCTTTGTTTTCTTGATGTTGAGCTTCAATCCATGTTGTATGCTTCAGTCTATGACCTTCTACAGCAAGCATTTCAGGTCCTCCTCAGTTTCAGCAAGCAGGGTTGTGTAATCTGCTTAATGCAAGTTGTTGATGAGTCTTCCTCCAATCCTGATGCCATATTCATCCTCATAAATATCAAAGTAGTAACCAATTATATGATTAAAAAATATTCAAATATAATTAAAAATACCCACATAAATAAACAGATGTGTGCATGTGTGTATATGGAGATTTACAAAGATTCTTTTGGTCATACTATACCAGATTGCTTCCACTGATAATGAAGTTACAAAACCCTAAAAATGACCTAAATATCTAATAGTGGGAATAGTTATCAAACTATAAAATATAATATAAAACACACTATAGTTTTAAAACTACAATGATAAAAATACTAAAACATATATAACATGGGGTAACATTACTTTTAACAAGTAATAAAAGTGGGGGAAATATATTACAAAAAGATGAACTACATAATCATCATATAACAAGGGTCATAATTTATAGAAAAATAAGATTTACAAGGAAGAAAAAAAAATGGACTCTTTTGCCAATACAAGAAACTCTGGTGGCTCAGTGGTAAGGAGATGCACTGCTAATCCAAATGCAAGCAGTTCAATTCCACCCACTGCTCTGCTTGAGAAAAATGAACAATCCCCTGCCATGTGATTTACTGCTTCTGAAAACAAGTCAGTTCTGACTTCACAGCACATTCCAACAATACAAACAAGATTTTTAAAAATCCCACAAAGACCTCACAAGACATATATGAGTTCTCTGGTGGCCTACTGAAGTGCTGACTGTCAACCCAAAGGCATGTGGTTCAAGTCCATCAGCTACTCTGTAGGAAAAGATGAGCAATCACCTCCAGTGTGATTTACAGAGAGAGTGGAGGGACGGTGCAGGAGAGAGGAAGACCCTCGATGAGATGGATTGATTCTGTGATTAGGGTGGTGGGAGTGAGTGTGTCGGAGATGGCAAGGTTGGCACAGGATAGAACAGAGGTTAGGGCTCTTGTACATAGGGTTGCTATGAGTTGCAAGCGACTCAACAGTACATAACAACAAACAACAACAATAAACTTGTTAGAGGATCAGTTATGACTCAGTTTTGACTAAACAACAATGTATAGGAGAGATAGCATAATAATTTTCTTTAAATTCATAATGGAACAACTAGAGAGTACTATTAAGGAACTTTTATGTCAGTGATCCTTTAAGCAAAACTGATGAAAGTTATAGGACCTCTTTGCTGAAAGTGAATGCAGCTACTCTAGAGCTAAATTTTCAAAACTGTGGATCACTAACAGAATTAGATTAAGAAGAGTATTTAAAAGAATATAAAACATCAGTGCATCACATCTAATAAAAAAGTTTGTGAAGGTTCTAAACATTCCGAGTCCTTGACCTTAAGAAAGACCTTTGTTGTTTGTTGTTATGTGTCATCGAGTCGTTTGCGACTCATTGTGACCCTATGTACAACCCTAAACTCTGCTCTGTCCACAACAGCCCTAAATTCTGCTCTGTCCTATGCCAATCTCACGGTCTCCGACACACCCATCCCAATTACCCCAGTCACCAAATCAATCTACCTCCCGGAGGGACCTAACATAGTTAATATGAACACACACATGAAAATAGAAGCAAAAACACAACTACAATACAAAAACTGCTGTTCAAATCCACCAGCTGTTCCAAAGGAGAAGGATGTGCAATCTCCTCCCATGTGATTACTGCCTCTCAAAACCCGCTGAAGGGTTACCAATGGGTCGGTTCTAACTCTAAAGTACATAAAAACAATATAAAAGTCATGACTAATAAAAAACCCCCAAACCTGTGCTGTTAAAAAACCCAAGCTATCAGTAAACTAAGTCCTGTTTTTCAATGCCATCTGGTTGGAAGTGACTCAAAGCTGATGCTCCAGTGGGTTTTCGAGAGGCAGTAAATTGCATGGGAAGATAGTCTACCTTTCTTTTTTTGGTCTCTCTCATTTCTGAAGTAATTTATTGGACTAACAGGTCCTACTGGTGTAGCTTGTAATGTGTCTGGTTGCCAAGTGAAAGGTGGGTGAATTCATCAGCAGCTCTTAAATGAAACAGTGAACAGCCTCCCCCTGTGAAGATTGTCAGCTTTGGTAGCCTGATCGAAGTTCAGGCAGGATAAGAAGAGCTCTCAGTGTGCTGTATTTATGAAATCTTATGCTCTGTCCCATTGTTTTGTGTAAGTGATGCACTTTAATTAATTTCACGTGAAATAAGGTCAATCTGAAAATTTTTGTTCTAATTAGTAGAGTACAGCAAGCCTGGGCTCCAGAATATTGGAGTCCTTTAATTTTGATAGAGGGAACATTATTGTAAATTTGATCTAAAATGGGCAAAGAAGCCCTTCTGGGAGGAGGGATGATTCTACCCTAATTTGCTTTCCGATCTAGAGTAGAAAGCATAATCCCATACACCTGGAAGTCAAATACTGTTCAGCTGGTTAACACATATGATTGCTAAAAGTTGGAGGTTTGATAACACACAGAAGTTCCTTGGGAGAAAGAGCTGAGAAGCTACTTTGGAAAAATCAGCACTGAAACCCCTCTGCAGAACCTGCTTTGTTTACAAACATGAGGTCGCCATGACACAACTGGTAGTGTGATGGCAATGTGCTTTGTTGGGTAAGACACAATGTAAAGGATGTAGCCCAAAAGCAGGCATCAGTGAATTTACCAAAGCTAACCATTTCAAATTTATCCTGCAACTGCAGACTATAAAGTCTCTGCCCACTCAGTGGACAAGCCAGCAGTCACAAGCCAGGTGGATCATGCTTTCAGCCCAGAGGCATCATGACCTTAACTCATATGCTGAGAACAAATTAGGGAGAATGGTAACACTGTATGTATGAAATGACACTATGACAAAAAGGTAATCCAACAATCAGAAATGCCAATAAAACAAATAGATCTTTTAAAGGTGAACTAAAATATAACCATTTTACCACTTCTAAAATATTGCTGCTACAAAATTTGCCTAAGCTTTAGAGCTAAATTATATTTGAAAAGGATTATCTCTGAATCAGGTTATTAAAAAGTAGTAAAAAGCAAAATAAATTGAAAACTTTTATTATTTCTATAGTAAGGTTTTAGTAAATGAGTTTACACTGGAGTCATTATTTCATAAAACATCTATGCATGTAAAAAAACAGAACTATATACTTTACTATGGAATGATGCCTAAGTTTTGGTGCTGGAGAAGAGTCTTGGACATACCACGGATTGTGAAGAAAACAAATCAGTCAGTCTATCATGGAGAGGGTGAAGTAAAATTTCTCCTGTTAGGCTAGGATTCTGAAGCTCTGTCTCATGTCTTTGGGCATGATGCCAGGAGGGACCAGTCCTTCAGGAAGGACATAATGCTCAGAAAGGTGGTGGGACAGCGCAGAAGAGAAGAAGTGAGATGAGACGGATGGTACAGTAACGGGGCAATGAGAGTAGGTGTGTTGAGTCAGTGAGACTGGCTCAGGACAGGGCAGGCTTCAGAGCTGTGGTACACAGGGTTGCTATGAGTCACAAGTGACTCAATGGCACATAAACAACAACAACAACATCTTCATAAACATACTGTTTACAATGGCATAGGACATGAGAAGGAATCTCCTTGGCTCTATTAACAAAATGGAGATTCAATATTGGAAATCCAAGCTACCTGTCTCTCATCTTTAATTTGTCCGATATTATCTTGTCAGCTGGTAACATGTTGGGCAGTAGTATAAAATAGTGAGTAATACTGTAAATTCCAATATTCTCCATTTCTTAGCAAATGTAATAAAGTAAAATAAAGATGGCTATAGGCTAAGAAATGTAAACCATTTCTTCAAATGTGGTGAAAGAAAAATAAAAATAAAAGATGATAAGCAGTACACACTACTGTCTTGAAGGTGGCTTAATAAAAAGGAGTTACACTGCCAACCCAAAGGCACCCAGTTCAAATCTACTAGTATCTCTCTAGAGAGAAAGGTGAATTCCTCTCATGCAAATTCCTGCCTCTGAAAATCCTCTGGATCACCAGTGTTCCACTCAAGCACTGAAATACTAAAAGTGAACTATTACAGGCACTTGTTAGTTGATTATGTTATTTGCCTATGTTCATCTTATTTCTTGACCTATGAGAAGAGAGCTAGAAAAGAAAGTATTTTTGTGCAAGACTTGTTTATTAGATTTACTCTCCCATCCCATGATGGGTGCTCAATTGTCTCCTCCATGTCACCTCTTACAGGCCACAAAAATCAACATTTTATGGCTGAAGTCAGCTTTATGCAGCTTAGCATGTCAAACAAATAAAATACTATTCTAAGAGCTAAACAATAGCTTTCTAATTAATCATATTAATATGAATTGGTAGATGTACTAAGAACATTTAACATCATTTTTGGTAGAATCTTCTTGAAACTATTTATTTAAAAAATGGTTTACAAAGCTTATACTGCAGCATAATATGGATTTTATGTAGTAGGCCCCTTGAAGAGAAAGTGATAAAATTGATGATATGAAATATAAAGGTTGAATAGAAGCTTTAGATTTATTAAAGGTGAATGCTAGAAATATGGAATTGACTCAAGAGAGTCAGTTTAGTAAAACTAGGAAAGAAGGTTGGTGGACAATGCCACCTCCTCTACAGAAAACAGTGAAGAAGAATAAGGAACCAAATTTTAATTTGAATTCCAGAAATTTTAGAGGAAAAAGCTTTCACTTTTCCCTTTGGCTATTTAATTCTTACCGGCTGAGCTGTTTAATGAAATAATAGCTCCAACATAAACACATTTACTCAGCAATTTATTACAGAAATAATAGAAGTTTCTACTTTATCTTCTATCACCACTCTTCTTTTTTTAATAACTCGATTTAGCTCTAAAATTTAAACAAATTTTATTGCCCAATAATACTGAATAATTTCTGTAATGATAAAAAACCCTTTTAATCAGTTCCTAGCTTGCTGCTATCATTAAAAGATAAAGTAAAAAATTACATATAACCTAGATTTTATAAGATACACACGTATATACACATATAGAAATCATCTTTATTTTCAATGAATAAAGCTAAGTAAGCATAAACTATTAAAAAAATCCTCTGAGAACATATTTTATGTTTATTTCAGAAAACAAATTTAGTTTTCAGATAATACACACTTAGAAGGTACAATTTAGACAAGGAGGAATAAATTTCAGTTAGATTTCAGAAGATTAACTAATGAGGACAATGAGAAGCAAATTCAGTAAAGCATAAAAATCATATTCTTATTACTGATCTATTTTTAAAAGCAAATCCAGGTTATTTTCAGGGGGAAGTAAGCTGATAATTAGATGAGTGAGAGCTAATAAGCAAGATCATTGGCAAAATTCACCTAAAAAAACTATTATGAAACAAAAACGAACATAATAAAAGCAATTAATCCACCACTTGCTCAAAGAATATAACTTAGCTATCAATTTGTCAAACCTTGTGTATATTACATAAAAAAGTCAAATAAAAATGTAAAGAAGGTTAAAGAAATAGACAAGAAAAATTTATATATGGGTTCTATCTATATATGAAATTAACTAAAATTTTAACTATATAGTTGACCCTTGAAAGCCAGTGTTAAAACTTCAGTGCAGGCAGAAATCCATGTATTATTTTCAGTTGGCCCTTAAACAACATGGATTTGAATCATATAAGCCCACCTGACATATTAATGACACTAGTAATCCAGACATGAACTGCTCACAAGAAGATGATTAGTATCATATGACATTTCACATACCACACTTCAGCTCATTACCAACAGGAAATGTGCATGGGAGTAGGCTGAGCAGTTCACACCCATGCTGCTCAGGGTCAACTGCATACTACTTCCCAAAATTAAACTATATCTCTCAGGATACAAACCTGAATTAATCATTTAATTGCAACGGATCTCACTTTATCTTATCCACCTATGAACTGAGAAGACTGAATTAAAGCTCTAAAACAATATAACCAGAATTTAAATGGAATACAGCAAATTTTCTAGAATATAAAAATAAAACCAACTTCTAATCCTGGGAAACAGAAATCTGAATAAAAACAACTCTGGAGAGTGATAGGTAAGGAACTAACTTTCAAATGCAAGTGGAGCACAAGGAATATTTTGATGCTGAAAAGGCTCTAAGTCTGAGCTACAGTTATGCTGCATGACTATGCTTATGTATCAAAGCTCACTGAGCTACATTTGGAAAACAGGCTTACAAAATAAATATACAAACTAAACTTCGGTAAAGCCGACTTTAAAAAGTACACCCTGGAATTCAAATGTTGTTTAATAAAAATATTCTATCTTTCGAGAATTCCTCTATTCTTTTGAAACATTCAGATACATACCTGTGTGGTGCAGAGAACTTAAATATTCATGTGGTGAGCCATTTTCACTTCTAGTCCTATCAACAACTTTTTGGCAAGCAGATTCTCCTTTATTTGAATCTTCATTTTCGTTTGCAGTGTGATTTAGTTTTTTCAGACTACATTTCACATTGCATATATTCTTCCGATACCGAGGATCACTTTCTTCTTGTAGAGCATTTGAATCAATTACAGCTATGCAATGCTTCTTGTTTAGCATCTTCTTAATTACAGGCTTGGCAGAAGTGCTTTGTGAAGAACTGTCCATTTCATCGGCTGAAGGAGAAGAAATACAACTGTCCTCTACAGCTGGACATTTTTGCATGATTGTATTTTCACGGTAATGAGGATTAGGTTCATATTTTGGTTTTTCCAAACCAGGGAAACAAACAACAGCCAAAAACCAGTGTGCACTGTAAAAAACAAATGAAGCTACTGAATATTAAAAAGTTTACAATACTTAGCAATAAATAGCAAATGAAATGCTTCTTTTAATGATTTTTGTAAACAAATTTATTCAGAATGCCCAGTATTTTCAATTCTCAAACCAATCAACTTGCTGACTAATCAACAAAATACCTTACTGCCACTGAGGTGCTTCAGACTTACCCTGCAGGACAGCATACAACTATTTCATAAAGTTTTCAAAGATATCAATCTGCATGGAAGCTGACAATCTCATCTTACTTCTGGTGACTGGCTGGTGAACTGAGACTACCGATTTCTCTAGTAGGCAATCAAATGCCTTAACCACAGTGCCATGTAAGCTTCTTCAATAGAATACGAAGTCTACGTAACCTGTTGCTATATATCTAACTAGAATCATGTAACCGGAATTCATCTTTTTAAGTACAAGAAACTGGACTCATAAAGATAAATCCAACCAAAAATCAAGAGCTTTTATTAGCTAGGCACAGTGCTATGTGCTGAGGATACAATAAAAAGGCTACAGATGGCAGAGAGCTCACTACGCCTAGCACAATTACCAAGGCTCAGAAAAGGATTTGTGACACCAACTCAACTCACTGCTAGAGGCAGAACCAACTAACAGTTGACCCTCCAGAAGGTTTTCAGAAGTTATACATCACTGGGGAAGAGTCTGCCCAGCTTTCTCCTGCAGACGATTCAAAACCCCTTCCTTTGGGATGGCAGCACAACTCCTTACCCACAGTCCACCAAAGCACCCTATTTGGTGGAATAAACAATGAATACTACAACATGAAAAACGGTATTTTAAACCTGATGAAATATGGCACAATCTAGTGACTTCACTTATATAGATAGAATGTAGTGTACTGTTTTTAAATATTGTTTAGTTATATCAATATGTATGAGTCATCAATTTTCTATTATCTCAGCTATAAATGGCAAAAATCTTTTCTTGGCTGAAAAAGGACAACTTAATCTTCAGGTCACTTCTAATTCTCTGTATTACTAGCTACCACTGATGTTAAAAAGAACTCAACTCATGGTCAGTGAGTCAGCACCGACATACAAGTGATTCTACAGTGGGCTTTCAGAGGCTGTCAATCGGCATGGGAGGAGATTGCTCATCTTTCTCCTAAAGAGCCACTGCTGAATTAGAATGGGCAGAGAAGTGCCACTTATTAAGTTAACAGTACAACTCCCTATGGATTAGGTCATGAGGGCTCCCAAACAAATGAAAGCAAGTGAATGTTATGTAAATCTAAGTCGGAAAAGACTCACTGCTGAAACTTCACTGGGTTTTCAGATGTTGTGAATCACACAGGAAGAGACTGTCCACCTTTTTCCTGCAGACCCAGAGAAACTTCCTGCCCTTGGGTTGGTAGCTCCACTCCTTAACCATTTTCAATTACCTCAAGAGGAACTAGATCCAAATATCAGTCTGCTTCCTATGAATTACTATGACAATTATTAACAGTTCCTAAACTTTTATGCTTAAAGATAATTAGCACTACCAAGAAAATGAAAATAATATAGGAATCTATCAATTAGTTCTAATAGAGTAATGATGAATTAGAGTAACAAAGAAAAAAAGTGAATTAAAGAATATAAGCATGTATAGCTCAAAATCTAATCTTCTGTGAAAAAATAAGACAAATATGATTCAGAGGTGATTTTTCCACTTTGCAGATCCCTTTTGCAAACCCTTTTTTAGCTCTATCCTTCTGCCTAATCTCTCACCAATAGGATAAGATAGAAGCTTAATAGAAGCTTTATTAGTATCAGTGACTAAGAGTCACATCCCTCTCTCTACAGTGTGTGCACCTAAATGATTGTAAATTTGTAAAGGTAATTTCTGACAAATGGCTCTGTTTGTATACTATCTTCTTTAACCCAAGAGGCAGCACTAAACTCAAATGTTACTTTACATGTCAGAAATTAGTGTCAAGTAACTTACCCTAATTTGGAAACAATGAAGAGAGCATTTAATTTCATTTACATTTACTTTTAACTTGTATTAGGATAGTATGTTTAATAGTTGATAGTTTTGAAGAGGTTCTGCATTATGACCAATATTTCAACCTAATCTACTTATTTTTTACCAATAATGGAGCATAGTTCTAATGATTTAAGTATAATTTAAAATACACAACGTGAATTTGACCATACTATAGGTGAATTTGTTTATTAATAATTTTAAAGGTGAAAAGAAGAGGAAAGGCACACAGAAGGAGAAGCTCATGTGTCACTCAAAATTACACCTTTTAGACATAAATAATGTCACAGAATTTCTACCTCAAAGAAGGTTACTCAGAAATAATGATAAGACAAAACAAGGCAATTTCTAAAATTTGTCTAAGCAGGGATAAACACAATGTCACAATGCAACCTACAAAATACAAAACATCGTCTCCTGCTAAATGAGTAAATGCTACTTTTTCATCCAATCACAGAATATCTATGATAGCAACAACTCTAGAGCAAATCCATCCTCACATACTTCTCTAAATCCTCTAACCAAAATTCAAATCTCATTAGTAGACTCTTTCTAGTATAGTTCCTGGGATGACTCATGGTTGAAAACTACAGGTATGTTTCTGGTAGGATTTAGCTGGAAATCATGGGTGGGGGGAATGTTTAAACATTTTCCTTCTCATACTAAATTATTTTAAAATAGTCAGAATAGCATAATACGGTAGTTATTGTTAAATCTAAGCAAATTTTATAATTATACGCCTTTCTTCCTTTTCAGAAATTGAGTTTTATATAAAGATTCAAGTTCAATCAAATGAACTATTCATCCATCTTTTAGTATGAAATAACTTTTTGTAGAATATGTGCTAGCCCACTAACACCTTGTTTATTTTTAATGAAATTATTCCACATCAACCAATAAAATAGTATTTTTAAATATCTACTGATTCCCTAAAAAAGCAGTGTTAACTTTCATAAGGTGCTAAAACATATACAACAAATTTCTAAGAACCAAGTTTTATAATAGATAGATAACTGTGCAATCTCAGAAATACATTTCCTAAAAACTGTTACCACATTTACATATGGGAAATTCTTACTCACGCTTCATTAAGGGGTACAAAAATAAAATCCTTCTCAAAAATATCTACATGTCGAGTCCAGGTTTTCACTCTCCCATGTCGTTTTTGCTGTATTCTGCAAGATAAGAGATGAATTAACAAAAAATTCTAAGAAAAGTCTCTAGTGCCTCCACTAACATGGAATGATTTATAAATTTTCAACAGCAAAAACACGTGTGTAATATAACAAGCTGGAGAAAGAAAATAGTGCATCCGAAATGAGGACATACTATCCACCACTGGATTTAAAAGAAATAGTTCGTTCCTTCTACTATATTTAGAGGTTCCAACCCTTGTCTTGCCTGGATTTAAATCTTCACTTTATGTTACTACTGATACCAGTGACTACATTGAGAGGTACAGCAGCACCACCTATAGAGAAGGTGGTAAAGAAAGAGTTCACAAAGACTGAATAATACAAAGGACTATGACCACAGAGAAGCTGGAAAGAAATGAATACCATTAATTTTGAGAGCATTTCTTTTGAAATTTTTCAAATTTATCACCAAGTATTAGAGCTCAATACCCTAATTAAAGAATTAGTGAATTATCTGTATAAATTACAGATTAATATAGGGTACAACACTATGGGCAGTAAAACAGAATAACCTATACTTAACAGATATGTAAACAAATACCTTTGAACCCCCAGGCATATTTAGATTATCACATTTAGACCTTTGTAAATTCTATGTAATCTTGAGGCTTCAGAATTATGATTCATGACTACACTGCAAATAACAGAACTAATTAGTATTATTTCAGTATAATCGATCTTTACAGTGACTTACGACAGATTAGTTGTTTCATGAAGATTTCTCCTCTCCCTCTGATTAAGGCGTTTATAGAAAAAAGAACTGAAAATATGAATGCGGTCAGCATCTTCTTTCTTCAATTTTTCAAGCACCAAATACCTAATTTATAAAAAGGATACCAAGATAATGCATCTACTACTTCATGTTTTATTAAAAAGTTTCACATTTCAGGAAATAAAAGATGAATCTAAAACAGAAACAATAACAAATGCTGGCGAGGTTGTGGAGAAACTGGAACTCTTATTCACTGTTGGTGTGAGTGTAAAATGGTGCAACCACTATGGAAGGCTGTATGGTGCTTTCTCAAAAAGTTGCAAATAGAAATACCATTTGACCCAGCAATTCCACTACTGGGAACATACCCAAAAGAAACCAGAACTGCCGCCCAAGACGACATATGCATGCCCATGTTTACTGTGGCTTTGTTCACAATCGAATGGATAGAGAAGCTCTGATATATTCATATTCATACAATGGAATACTATGCTGCACTGAAAAACAAGAAACTCATGAAATATACTAAATGGGCAACCCTGGAGGACATCATACTGAGTGAAATATCTCAGTCACAAAGGACAAATACTGCATAGTGCCATTGTAAAACGGGACTGACATCAGGGTTGCGGTGAAAGTAAGAAGAGAGGGATGAGGTACACTGTATTAAAACAGATGAGAGAGAGAGAATTGCTTAATAAAAGGAATATATGATTAGGCATTATTTGCATGACAAGAGTCCAGAATAAAAGCTGGATAGAAAAGTGGACTAGGGGTGGAGGACTGCATAACAATGAAAGCATTTTTTTCTTTTTTCAAAGAGAAAAGCAAACGGGGGATGGGCAGGGAGGAAAATGTGCAACAATGAATGAATGGAAAAAAATAAATAAATCTTTTAAAAAACCAGAAAGAGCAAACAAACATAAACAATGACACCAGTGAAGAATGTATTCCTTAGAAAAACGAATTATATGAGACTGAGAGGATAACAACTGCCCCAAATCAAAGATGAGAACAAAGGGAAGGAAGAGGCAACTGAACATAAGGAAATGAGGAACCAGGGAGGAAAGAGGGAGAGTGAGGACACATCCCAGGGACTGCAACCAATGTCACTGAAATGTGTGTATGTACTGAGTAGAAAACTATTTTGCTATGTAAACATTCACGCGAAAGCACAAAATGCTTCAAAAACTGGAAAGAATTTGTTTCTTTCAACTGATGAAGATAAGCAAAATATGGTCTACCTAAATTCAGGAAAAGAATAAACAAGGAAAAATTTGGATTAGCATTATGCTAAATGAAAGAGCTCTGGTAATGTACACTGCTAACACAAAGGTGGTTCTTCTCTGACAGTTCAAATCCACTACTGGCAAGCCACGGAAACCTCCTGTGTGGTTTATAGCTTCCAAAACCTTAAGAAGCTTCAGCTACGAGTCAATTCCAGTCCTTGGTAATGTGGTTGGGTTTTTTTTTTGTTTGTTTCTTACATGAAAGAAGATTGTCAAGAAAAAGGTAAAAAAGAAAAAAAAAAAAAAGAAACAGGTAAAAATCTACTTAAATGCCCAGAATATACAAATTAATAGTGACAGTCTCTATTTCCCTTCATGCTTACTTCCCAAGGCAACTCCCAGTCTGTTGTGTGTTGCTATCAAAGATCTTGACATGTAAAAAAAAAAAAATTTAAAAAAAAATCTTGAACTGTATATAGAAAATAAAATTCTGAATGAGGAAAAATGTAATCAGTCATATTTATGTAAGGCAATATTTAATTTTCTCTATTCTGTGCCATTCATTTATGTATCTGCCTTTCCCACAAACAGCAGGACTTTTAAAATGATAGCTAAATATTATGCATATTTGTGTTCACCCAATCATTCCACAAACCATACAGAGAACTGAAGTGAACTTATTTGTCCTCCTTTATTCTTCTTTTCCATAACTGTTTTAGCTCCTCTGTTTTCCCGTATACTTTTAGGGTATTATCCCCATTTAAAAAAAAAATCTAGATTTTGACAAGGTTCTATTAAAGCTGTGTATTAATTGAGGACAAATGTCTTTGAGTATTATAAACAATGAATATATGGGACATTTCTCCATTATTATCATATGCATACTTATGTTCAAAAAGAAAAGATTTAAACCTAAATCTTTGAAGGATTGTAAATAATAGGTATTTTTAATTTTGGTTTTTATATGTTGAATTTTCAAGTCAAGTCATTGCTGTCAAATTGAAACCAACTTTTAGCTAATTTCCAGTGGGGTTTTCAGAGTCAATATATCATATAAGAGGAGACTACCCATTTTTCTCCTTACAGAGCATGTAGTAGATAAAAAGCATCTGCCTTTGGATTGGAAGTACAACTCCATACACAGTAGCATCATTGCTAGAACATAAAAATACGATGACCTTTGGATTTTATTTTGGAGCTTTCAATCTTGCTCAACTTGTAAATTTTTGGTGGGGATTTTTTGTAGATTGTTTGGTACTTTCTATATACATACTTTAACATCTGCAAATATGGCATGTTGTTCTGTGTCAAAAATACGGAAGCGATACAGAGCTGATCTGACCATTCTGAGGGTTTTCAGTAAACTGCTTAGAAGGATACTGCTCACCTTTCTTCTCTTAGTAGATCTGAACCTTTTGGCTTTGGGATGGCAATACCAATAACATGCCAAAGTATAGCTCTGCCATCCTTGCCTCCAAGAAGCAACCGTAATGTACTTCATACAAGAGTCTATCTGTTCTTTACACAGTGCATGGGATATCTGGTACTCTTTTCCAACACAACTCAAAAGCATCAATTCTTCTGTCATTCTTATTCACTGTTCAGCTCTCAAATGTACAGCAAGTGACTGAAAATATCATGACTTGAATCAGGCACACCTTGGTTTTTACACTGATTTAATTGCTCCTCAACTTTGGAGAAGTCTCTCAAAGCAGACTTTCCTAATGCAAAGTGTCTTGATTTCTTGACTGCTGGTGCCAAGGGTGTTGACTGTGGATCCAGTAAGATGAAATCATTAACAATTTCAGTGTCTTCTCCATCTATCATGATGTTGTCTATCTGCAGAATGGTGAAAATTATTTTCTTCATGTTGAGATGTAAATCAATATTGAAGGTCGTAGTGATTGATCTTCGGCAGAGAGCATTTAAAGGCCTCACTTTCCACAAGCAAGGTTCTGTCACCTGCATAATGCAAGCTGTTAATTAGTCTTCCTCTGAGTCTGATGCCACATTCTTCTTGATAAAGTCCAGCTTACTAAATTATTTTCTTAGCATAAAGACTGAATATGTATGGAGAAAGGCCATAACCACAATACATATCTTTCTTTCTCTCTTGTTGTATACTGTAAAACTGAATCCGACTGGCACAGGAGGAGATTGCCTCTCCTTCTCCAGTGGAGCATCTGGTGGATTCGAACCACATGCCTTTGGGATTGAAGCGCAACTTCTTGCCACTAGGAAATGTAAAAAATGAAAGGGAATGCATAATGATAAAACATCCCAGGCATTAGTGAGCTAAGATTGGCTATTTTTTTTTTTAAAAAAAAAGTTTATTAATAACTTAGATTTCCATTCATTCATTCATTGTTGCACATTTTCCTCCCTGTCCCCCTCCCCCCAGCTCACTTTTTTTCCTTTATAAAGAAAGTTCTTTCATTGTGAGATTGGCTATTCTTAATCAGACGAACATGTCCTATACAAAGAATCGCATTCATTTTATAAAAGATGGTGGTATGTCCATCTTCAAAAAGAGCAACCAGATCTATTCAGAAGTACAGTGCTCTGAGTGACAGTATACTACCCACAGGCATACAAGAAAGATCTATTAATACAATGATTAATCCAATGTAAGGATCAAAATACTAAAACCAAAGATAAAGTGAAGATTCCTAGCAACCACTGTTGAACTTTCAATCAAGATTGGTGGCTGGAATGCAAAAGTTAGAAAGAAAGAAGAACTGTCAGTTGGAAAATATGATCCTATTTACCAGAACAAGTCTGGAGATCATCTGATAGAATTTTGCACAATGAGTAATTCATTCATGGCAAATACTTTAAAAAAACATAAATGGCAGAAACAAAACCCCCCAAAACAAACAAAAACTCCCAAACAAAACCAAACCATAAATGGCAAGTATATACATGGAACTGACCTGATGGACTACATGAAAAGCTCAATATTAGCAGTCAAAACAAAGCTTAGAGTCTGACTCAGGAACAGACTATCAACTACCAATACGCAAGTTCAAACTGAGGATGAAAAAATGAAGTCTACAGTAATCAAAATATGCTGTGTGTTTATGCAAAATCTACACACAGATCAAGCAGCAGTCACCTGAACAGAAGACTGGAACACTACCTGTTTTAAAATCAGGAAAGGGCTATGTCAAGATTGTATTCTTTCCTCCTCCCTATTCAAGCTGCATGCTTAGCAAATAGTTAGAGAAGCTGAAGCTGGACTATGTGAAGAAGATTGTGACATCTGGACTAGAGAAAGCTTCATCAACTAGCTGCACCAAACAGATGACACAACCTTAATTACTGGAAGTGTAGAAGGCTTGACGTACTTACTGAAGATGATCAAAGACTACAGCCTTCAATTTGGGTTACTCATAGTGAGCCTATGAACAAAAGGCCTCAAGTGTTTCTATAACTACTGACATTTATCAAAGTTCACAGTTTCCGGAGGCATGTTGTTTAGGAAGTGGATGCCACTCCTGCTTCCTAAGTAGTGGGTGGCAAATTAGAACCACTGAAATGTGGTTAACAGTCCAGCAAACTATACTACCAGGGCATTTTAGTTACCCTTTAAAGAGTTCTAAATAACTCTACCTCCTAAAATATCAGATTCTCTTCATATCAACTAAAATGCCTCAATTAGCCACTTAAATCAACCTTTTTCTGGGCTGTTGTCATGCAAATAATACCTAACCATATATTCCTTTTAAACAGTTCTTTCCCTCATGTGTTTCAATGTAGGGCACATTATTTATTCCCTCTTTTCTTAGTTTCCCCCCAACCCTGTTATCAGTCGTTTTATAACAGTGACATTATGCAGTATTTGTCCTTTTGTGACTCAGGTATTTCATTCAGCATAATGTCCTCCAAGGTCACCAATTTATGTATTTTATGAGTTCCTTATTTTTCAGTGCTACATAGTATTTTGTTGTGTGAACATATCACAGATTCTCTATCCATTAGTGTGTTGATAGGCACTTGGGTTGTTTTAACAATGCAACAATGAACATAGGTGTGTATGATTAAATTCTTTCACTCTTAGTGAGTCTCTGTCTCTCCTCCACTGTGAGTGACTACCAGTAATAAGACTATAAAATCATGTTAGGAACTTTATACAGCCAAATTTTAAATAATTTTGTATTATGAAACACATTGGAATAAGCTAGAAAATATTAGAAGGAATTGGATCTTGGATGGTTAAGTTTTGTTTCATAAGCATATCCACTTTAAATCCTAAACTAGTAAAAATATATTTATAATAAATGTTATATATAAATATATACATACATATTATAGATAAACATACATATAACTGAGTCATGATGGAAACTCTTCCAGGACTGCTTCTTGGTTCCTCATACTTTCCAGATGTCAAAGAAAGAATTCTCTTTTCTGTTGTAACATTTAATGTTTCTACTATAGCTTAATCTTATATTGTATTCTTTAATAACTCATAAACTTATACTAATATACTAGAAAGCACACAACTAACACTGGCAATAATATTTTTATAGTTACTAAACAAATCATTACTTAACATGGGGTAGTAAAAATGTTTTTACAGGTATAAAAACACTATGAACAATAACAACATAAAAAGCTATAATTTATGAATATTTTGCAAATTCCAGGCATGCTTCTCTCAGAAAACATTCTCTTGTTTAGTTATCACAACTCTTTCCGATACTATCAGTATAGCTGAGGAAATACACGCAGACACTAAATAACTACAAATATCATGCTGTGACAGTGAAGGAATGAAAAAAGAAGTCTAACTCCAAAAAGCAAAGATATACAAGATAATAAAATGTGTAACAGAAAATAATAGAATATTTGCTAAGAAGTGAGTAAAAACTGAACTTACTTCAAATAGAAGTCTATAATAACATCATTTAAAAATTCTCCTTCATTTAGACAGTGTAGGTCCTCATTAGTAACCGAAATGCCTCCTTTAGCTGGAGGTGGTGGATATACTATTAATCTGCAGTTATGAAAACAAAGAATAAATGCATTATGTAAAAAAAGAAAAATAATTGCTAGCATCACACCACAAACAAGAAGGAATTCTCTTACTTTTCTACTGGACCTATGAAAATTGTATGGCTCTCTCCAGTTTCTTCCTCATCATCAAAAAACTGCAGTTCTTGCTTATTTCGAAGTTGTATTTTTGTTTCAAAGGATACCTGGGCAAGAAGAATTAAATTATTAACTCACAAACTCCATCTGACATATCCCTCTACTTAAAAAGTTTTATTAAAGTATCTAAAAAGTACGTATGGTATTTAACAATAAAAACCATCAGAACTAATTCTACTTTTTCTATTTTCCAGAACAATGTATTCTCCAAATTTATGACTTAATAGTTTTCTATTAGTTTATCTGTTAATAGTTATCTGCTAAAAATCTTTACTATCTGTATTAATTATGCTAATAAAATGCAAAGATCAGATCTAGTGTTTTGTTTTTTCCTGAGAATAGCCATTTAAATTCAATCTGCAGTAATGAAAGTTCATTGACAAAGTCCATTTAAATTCAATGGCTAAGACTTTCAAGAGATATAAAGGATAGAAGTTCAGGGAGCAAAGTCCAAAGAACATTAGCTCTACACAAATCTAAATTTAATAGCTGGTCTCTTTAGTGAAACAAGTCGTCCACTGACATCCAGTCCACCTCTGTTGCTTTATTCCCTCCTTTGCCATTAAGTCCTATAGTCAACTCAGCAAAATAAAGATAATGACTCCCTATCCCTTCATCTGCTTTTTCCTCTAAGTCACTAAAAATGTAAGAGCTTCTTCATTAGACAGGCTTTATGTAACATAATTAAGACCGTGCCTTGGATAATCACCTTTCCAAGTTTGTAGCTATGTTGAAAGATTAAGTCTTTTCAACATTTTGGTAGTAATGATCAGTGGATATTTATGTTTTATTTGTATTATTTATATTACATCATGTGTTATAAATAATAATGTTGCCCTTGGTAAGGCAGCTTCAATGCCATCTAAGTGATGAGTAACTCTTCTAGAAACACATTCTCTGCTGAAAACTAAGATCAAATGGAATGTAGTCTCTACTGCACAAGTTTTTAAGCATGCCTGTACATATCACATGTAACCATAGAATGGAACAGAAATATCTTTAAAGTAAGTTGTAATGGATCCAACTGCATCATTAACCATAGAAAACATAAGGTAAATGAATTGGAATGCCATAAATCACCAAGTCATCATTAAGATTTTGACACAAGACAGTTTAAAGGTTACATATTAAAGTAAATTAACTCCAAAATGAAAATAAAATATCTGACCCCAAATTGAGCAGTATTAAAAGGAAAACATAGTTCCCTCTATTAAATACCATTCCTTCCCCAAACATCAAAAGCAAAACAACAACAAATATCAAAACCTCATGGCCGTCAAATTGGAAGTGACTCACAGTTGACCCTGAAGCAGGTTATAAATCATACTGGGGGAAGACAGTCCATCTTTCTCCCAGAGTAGCTGGTGGATTCAAACCACTAGAGAAATGTGTCTGTTGGGATAGCACCATACCAACCTAAGGACTATGCATCTGAGTTAAGTCCTTATTTACTATTCTAGGTACCAATAATTTAAAATTAGAAACATTTCAAAACATAATTACATTTTTCACTTTATTTTCTTTTTGTATGCAACTTCCTTTGATGCTTTCTTCATAGGTTCTTGTACAGGCAACAAGTCTGCTATTGGCTTCTTCAAAGGGAATTTTTGCAAAAAAATTTGAAATATTATTCTTTATACCAATTTCAGTAATGATGTTTTCAAAGACCATATTTGCTTGAGGATCAAGACTAGTTTGAAAAAGAAACATAATATACTGTTCTTCCAGATCTAAAAGGAAATAAATATAATTTCAGTATGTAAGAACAATGTAGATACTAGAATAAGAGTAGTATCTAGTTATTCCCCAAATTGTGTAAGAAATTCTAGTATAAACATCTAAAACTACGTTTGGCATATAGCAAGTACACAAAACATATTAGAATAAATATGAATGACAGTATGGAACCAAAATACACCAACCTAGTAGCAGCTTAAGAAAAATGTATTCATAGATATAACAGGCTTACTTTAACTAAAAGGATCTAAATCTATCCATATTTTAAAACGGCATCAGTTGATAATTTTCTAAAATGAGAAAGAAAACTGTCTAGCAAACTGATATTATCTCTAGAGAATAACAAAACCTAGTATTTCATAAATGTGCCAACTCTTACAACCTTAATAGTAGCTAACATGTACTCATCAGTAAGCTGAAGCAGCTATCACAAACCTGAATTATCTTACAACCTGTAAAATAAATATTTTACAGCAGTAACTATGGGTCTAAGTACTTGAAAAAATCACATGAGTTCATGTGTCCAACTACTGACCTCAGAACTACATACTCTGTTCTAGAGAAATGGCTATTCATATGGGACAGATTAACTAATAAACACTTCAAGGATGAAGCTGTGGATGCCCTTGGGATCCTTGCCAGCATCATAGGCACAGGGCACATATGCATCTACAGTGAAAATGTGTAGGCCCTTTGGTAGTGCCATCTTTGGACAGTTTCCATGGCTGCAGGTTTACACATCTTTGACTCCTAGACAAGAGCCCTGGGTTTTCCTCATGAAGTTTCCTCATTGTTGGTGTTTCTCCAAGTGGTGACATACTCATTTACTTTCTTCATTCATTGCCACTATGAATAAACTATCTTACTATCTCATCTGTGTATGTGGATATTATGAATTTTTTGGAAACAACCCTGCTAGATTAAGTGGCCACCTAAATAAGTAACTCCTTAATGCTACAACAATCAGTTATTTATTCAGAAGGGAAAGAATTTAAATCAGGGAATTACAAGAATTTATTGAGGATGCAAACTCAAGAGTATCAAAGTAAAACCTTTTTCTTTGGGTCAAGTTTTACAGATTCAACTGATTTGCACTTAGCACTTTAATAAAAACATAATTACATACTGTTATAGTCAAGAGAGTACCAGATTATGAGTTTATTTTAACTCTACTTTTGAAAACATTTTAAATAGGCAAACCTGGATTTTTTACCATTTTGTCTTAGGATTATCTGTAAAAATTTTCCTTATTTGTCAAATGTGGGAAGAGAATATTTTTCTTACAAATTGTCAGAACTTGTAGATAATGTAAGTGCATTGATATTTTATTTAATAAATTGTATGTATTGCACTTAATGTATTATTTAAATTATGAAAAGAAATTTCTATTTATTGTATATAACTTACTTGTTAATTTATTTATTCCTTTACATTCACTCCAAACTTTATCCTCTTTATTCATTTGCAGTTGCATGCTCCACTTTTGATAAACTGCTGGTATCGTTTGTAGAAACACTACTGGTAATTTTCGGACATTACAGAATTCACATTTAGTTAAATCAGAGGTATTTAAAGTAAATGTTACAGGATCACCTTCCGGTTCTAGAGGAAAATAAATACAAATGAAAAAGGAATAAATTATTAGGAGGGTAAAGTCATGGGTGGAGTATGCTATGAGAAAATATTAAAGTTAAATATCTATTTATGAAATTAGATACTGTAAATAACTCTACTTAAAAAATAAGGAAAAAAATCTTCAAAAAGAAGCGTAGACATTTGTTCCCCCTCATGAAAAAGGGCTTCTGATGAAATGTTAGATTTTGTGATCTTACAGAATTAGTTCTTTGAGTTATGTTAAAATACATGTATGCAATTAAGAAAATATATTTAATGACTAATACTCTAAATGGTTATCATCTATCTTTAATTCATATATAGTGCTTTTAGTACAATAAAATTTAAGTTAATACAAAGAATAACATAGCTTACCTTCTAGCTGTATCTTGATAAAATCTAAACAAAACTAAAAAAAGTAAATAAATAAAATACATTAGTACTGGTCACAGTATCATAAAAGCTTTGTTACAGCCTAATCTAGATGTTATTTATTATTTAGACTTTTACCTAAAAAAAGCAAAAAAACTCTGATGGTTTCATGGTAAGAGTTGCTCTGCCAACCCAAAGGACATAGGTCGAACCCATCAGCTATTCAGTGGGAGAAAGACGGGCAAGCAATTGTTGTGTGATTTACTACAACCTCTAAAAGCCCACGGAATAGTCAGCTAGGAGTCAATTCTGACTTGACAGCACATAACAACAGCAGCTATCTATTGAAAAAGTAGGCTTAATCTGTTTTTGGTAAGTACTCATACCATTTATTACTGATTCATCTAGATAATGATTAAATTTTCTATATTTTAAAAATCTGAATATAAGATAGAACATAAAAAAAAATAAAAAAGACTGAACATTACAAGAAACAAGGCACTCCTTAACCAAATCCAATACTCATTTGTTATCACAACACTCAATTTTAGCTGTCTTTACACATACATACATACATGCACAGACTTCTAGCATAAATATACCAAGAATGAGGCCATTCAACCACACAACAAAAGCAAGATTATCGCATCTAAGGAAAAACAAATGAATGCTATTCCACAGCTTATACATAATTATGTGAATATTTTCCTTATAACGATCTATGATCTTGTCAAGTTTAATGTTATATTTTTATTTCTTTAGTCTACTCCAATCTAGAGCAGAAATCTTTCCTTGTTCTTCATGGCATGGCCTCTGAAGAATAGGTTTTAACAAAATGAACATTAATTGGTTACATTGTGGAAGTGAAGAATGGACACATTCAACATATAAAGTAGCAAAAGTTATTTATAGTTATTAAGAAGTTATATTATCATGACTAAAACAAAAATGATAAAATGTTGACATAAAACTAATCTGTAAGTATCTGAATAGAACTATTGTTATACCATATGAAACAAAGTTTGTCAAGATAAGCCATCTAAAAATATGTGTAATTAAACAGATGTATTAATATTACGAGTAGACATAGAGCCATTGCACCTACATCATTAAGGGATTCTAAATGTTAACATTATATTCTTTTAACTGAAAAATTACACACTGCTTTATTTCTAAGTGATTTAAATTTTAATATGCTAATTTTATTAAGTAAATCCTGAATTTACTTATTTAACAATAAAAAACTATAAAATAAAAAAAAATTTACAATGTTTTCCGATTGATCATGGTATTAGAGATAAATTCAAGCAGCAAATGCCAAATCATCTTTTAAAATATGCTTTCTAAAGAGATAAGAGATCCTCCATCCTTTGATGAAAAATATTCTTTGGGACAATCCTACATTACAACAATTACACATTTTAAGTAAAACTGTTTTGCATGGTAAAATCCATTGAAAGAAACTAAGACTATTTTATATTAAAACCACTTGGTCTTTTTAAAAAGGTACCAATACATTTTGCGGTATACTCATTACCTTATATTCTTTAAATAAATGAGTTTTCTTCACTGAAGATACAAGGTATTATCTAACCTTAACTTTTATGTGAACAAAACAACTGAAATTTTAATGTAATTTTTTATATATAAATAGTTTTGAGACTAAGTGCACAATATTTAATTAAATGTCTTAAATACCAGTCAAAATCTCATCATGTTGAAGGGGTCTAAACAGAATGCTAACATGAGGAAAAGCCATACAGCCTGTAGAGTACTCTTGAAAATTTTTAAGTATAAAATAAGTTGTACAGGGAATTGCCCATTTTTCTCGTAGGAAGTAGTTGATGGATTTGAAGTGTCTGCCTGTGGGTTGGTCACCAGGCCACCAGTATGAAACTGTGTAAGAAGCTGGACTTTTCATGAAAAAGAAGAAGAAATACTGGCTTCCGATAGAACTTTCTTCTGTTTTTTTACATAGAAAGGAATCTATTTTTTTCCTTTCAGTAATCTTAAATTATGACAATTTATAAGAAAACCAAACCACCCTAGTATTTATCTTAATTTGCATAATACCATTTAAAAAATATTATCTTTTAATGTTCCTGCTATGTATATTATGAGACACTTAACTATGTATAAAGGACAACGCTGTAAGATACAGTTCGAAAGAAAGGTTGGAAACAGATAAGATCAAGGAAAACATAAAAATCAATGTGCGCAACCAAGTAGGAATATTAAACTTCCAAACACTTTTAGTAGAACAATGATGATTAATTACTCTGGTTAAATAAATAATATTAAAATTTCAAACTGAAAAAACATTTGAATTAGTTAATAGCTGGAACAATAATTACATAGTGATAAGAGGTTGGGAAAGGGACTAAAATAAAATAAAGGTCTTTTGGTATTCTATATGTTGAAATAATCCAAAACCAGAATGCTTCTAGAATGACCATTTCTGTCCAATAGTCTATTTCTACGTCGCTAGAAGTCTGAATTAACTCATTGGCAATGTGTGTAATTTTTTGGTTACAAATGTTACTGCTGCACTAAAATATTCTGTAGTTCTCGGGTTTTTGTGTTTTCTTCTCTTACTACATACTTAAAAGGACTGTTTTCTTTCACTGAGCTAGCATAAAAATGAAACAGAAATATAATGTAGGGTTTACTCACCAGGAATAGTAAATATCTACCTTTAATCATGATGTCACTACTTCAACCCAACACATCATGATAAATTTTATCTTCTGATTTTTAACTGTGAGGTGCTCTGATAGTTCACAATTGTCTATATCCTCTCAAAGCAATTTGCAAGTTTGAAAAAATTTAAATATTTAAATTCAATATTCTATTATTTTGAATAGTAGCTATTACATTTTACAAGAAATCTTGAATATTAAAAGTAGTATAACAAAGAGCTGAAGAATATACTTACAATTACAGGTTCTACTAATAGCCGGAAGAGAGTTCCTACTCGTATACTTCGGCAATTTAGTATGACACTTTCATAGGAACTTTGGCAGCTTAAGGACATAGGATCAACTAAAGTTTCTTGAGACATCATTTTACGACGTTTTAGGGGTATATTGATAATAGAATTACCAAACTGAAAAAGAGAAAGTTTATACACAATAAAATAAGGTTGAAAATGAGGTACACATCTACCAAGAATTTATAAGATACAATTTTCTTTCAGTAGTAAAACCGTAAGATAAAGCATATATCTTTTACATACTAGTAAATTTGACTTAACAGTCACTGTTGCAAGAAGGTTTGGGTAGATATCCTCAATGATTTCTAAACTGTCCACAGTAAAATCATAGCACTTTGCACACTCAATATTCCATTTCTGTAAACATTAACCAACATGAAGTACTGTTGTTGTCGTGTGCCACAGTCAGAACTGACCCACTGCTTCCAGTGGGTTTTCAGAGGCAGAAAACGGCAAGGGAGAAAACTGCCCACCCTTCTCCCACAGAGCAGCTGGTGGATTCGAACTATGTGCCTTTAGTATTACAGTAAGCTTCGTGCCCACAGGCCATATAAAGCAATAGAATGTTTTTTAAATTTTCCACAACTTGTTGATTAAAAACAACTGTTTTGTTCTAAATTAATTTTACCTTATTTAATTACTTCCTTTTAAAACTTCATTTATATCCTTTACATATTTTCGTATGGTCTGATTTTATGATTTTTTTTTTAAAATAGAAGAATTAACTTAGTCACACAGAGCTCATTATATGAGTTCACTACATTTGCACTTAACAATTTAAAGGCCATATACTTTTTGGTTAAGAATAAGCATTTTTTTCTTATTATTTTTTGTTTATTTTAATGCCTAAAGACACCTCTCCCCAAGCAGTATACTAATATTACCCTCTAAATTTTAATTCCCACGGTTTTTATGTTATCATTTCTTAAGGTTCTTATATTTAAAAAGCCCAAGATTCCATATTTTATACATAAATCTGATCACCCAGACATAATACACCTATACAATTTTTTTCAAAGTTTTTCTTTAAAAACTATTTTTTACAAAATTAGGAATATACTTATATTTCTATATCTTGATATTCCCAATAAAGAATACAATTTAAAAAATTATAAGCCATATGTTCCAATTTTCTAAAAGTCCTAATTTTTACTTTCAAAGGCTCCATGGTATGAATATATCATTTGTTTAATAAGAAAACCCACACAAACAAACAAATCATATTTTCTCATATGGTCTTCAAACACAAAACAGCAATGGCCTTATATGCCAGTAAGTTATTTTTCACTTCTAGATGAAATCTAAGGCGTGAACTATTTAACCAAATGGTATATATACATTAAAAATCATTTTGGGAATTCTCACTACCAAAAAGAAAGCAATAAAGCGTGCAGAAAGTTCTTTGGGCTATAGGTTCCTGAGTGAGGCTGAGATGTGGTAGTGGAACTGGCAGTAGAAGTGCCAGACAACCAGAGACTGGGCATGAGACAAAGCTAAATGAGATCTGTTGCCCCAAAGGAAGAGCTGAGGACTGGTACAGATAATGGGGCAAACCAAAAGAACTTTTTAATACTTCAGAGCCATAAAGTAGAGAGGGCTCAGAAAGGGAAGGTCAGAGAGAAGCCTGCCCATGAGCATAGCTGAGAAGCAGCTGTCCTGACTGAAGGGCTTTATGAGGAGAAATGTGGCATCAAGATTGGAGGCATGCTGACTATTTATTCCCTACCTAAACTGTTACTTCCCTAATAAACCCCACAACTGCAAATATCGTCTATGAGTTCTATGTGACCATCATAATAAATAAAAGTAGAACAGCAAAAGCCTGTGATAATTGACAGAAGCAGGTGTGGGAAGCAGAGATGGATCAGTTTTTTGCTGTTGATGGGAATTTTTGTAATGCGGAGTCAAGTTAGGCTCGAAACTCTAACTTGTAAGGACGCTACCCTGATTTCACAATTGGTGTGGTAAGTAGAGTTTGTTGCAATGGCTCCAAGATCACTGAAGTGTGGAAGCTTATAGGAGTAAAAAGATACAAGCACAGAAGTCACAGGTTTTTATTACTGATGATAAGAGCTGCAAGAGAGGAAAATGGCTTTTCTGGAGTTGTCACTCTCCAAGGAGTAGCCTCTCCTAGTAACATGCCTTAACTATGTGAGACAAAGCTTTATCATCTTTGCGTCCAAGGAGCACTCTTGCTGTACTTTCTCCAAGATATATTTGCTTGCTCTTTTGGCAGTCCACAAGATAGTTCTCTTTGCCAACACCACAGCTAAAACTCAATAATTCTTCTGTCATCCAGTTCTCAGATGCATTTCAAGTGATAAGAAAGACCATGGCCAGAATAAGATGCAGAAGATAAAACAAAGAGAAAACATGCCAGAGTAAATTAAAGGGCAGTATAAGAAGACAAATTATTTTAATTGAATATGTAGAGAACTGGAATTAGAAAATAAAAAGAGAAGAACTCATTTCAGCATTTCTTAAGCTGAGAGAACTGAGGGAAAAAAAAATTCATCCTTGACTTATGATATTGAAAGAGGGTATGTGAAACATGTTGAGTTAGTATAGACTGCAGCAATGTGATAGCTTGCTCTAGATTGGGCTTTACACAGCTTTACACACATACACCCACTCACCCACCCTACCTCTCACATACACGTTCCAACTAGAAGATTCTTCATAAAAAGGAATGTGCTTATCTCCTCAGAGTACTACTTTGACAGGGACGGTCAAATAAGAAATCTAACTAAAATGAGGAGATAAAGAAAAAAGTGGTTGGCTTATATGCTATCATGAATGTGTTGTTATTGTTAGGTGCCACTGAGCCAAATATGACTCACAGTGACCCTATGAACAATAGATGCCGTTCTCTAATGGCTGGTTTTTCCTGACAACATGTCCAAAGTATGTGAGATGAAACTTCACCATCCTGGCCTCTAAGAAGCACTCTGGGTCTCACTTTCTTCAAGGCATTTTGTTCTCTTGGTAGTACTCCTTCAACATCACAACTCAAAAGCAACAATTCATCTTCTGTCCAACTTTATTCACTGTCCAGCTCTCAGAAACAGCTTACCAAGGGAACTGGATAGCCTGCTAACACCATTGTAAGGGTTAATGTTGTTAAGTACCATCAAGGTGAAACCAACCCACAGATGATTCTCCAGTGAGTTTTCAGAGTCAGTAAATTGCACAGAAATATTTCTCTCCCTTTGAGCAGTTGGTTTCAACAAACAGATGCAGTCATGGATGTGTTCACCAAGTTGTGCCAAGAAATCTGAAGGACAACCACCTGGCCAACTGACTGGAAGAAATCTATATTTGTTCCTGTCAAAGAAGGATGACCCAACAGAGTACAGAAATTATCAAGCAATATCATTATTATCACATGCAAGCAAGATTTTGCTGATGACTGTCCAAAAACGACTAGAACAGCACATCAACAGAGAACTGCCTGAAGTGCAGGCTGGATTTTGAAGCCATGGTACTAGGGATATTATAGTTAATGTTAGATGGAATGTGGCTGAAAGCAGGGAGTACCAGAGGAATGTTTAGTTGTGTTTCACTGACAATGCAAAGACATTTGACTGTGTGGATCACAACAAGCTGTGACTAACTCTGAGAAGAATGGGAATCCCAGAACATTTGATTGTGCTTATGTGAAACCTATCCTTGGACCAGAAGGCAGACATTAGAACAGAAGCAAGGAAACACTGCATGGTTGAAAATCAGGAAAGATGGAGATACATTATATCTCCATACCTTTTAAATCTATATGCAGAAGAGATTATCCAGGACAGGAGGCTGGGCTTTATGAGGAGAAATGTGGCAACAAGATTGGAGGCAGATTTATCAACAACCTTGCTTGCTATAACTGAAGAGGACCTGAACTGAACGCTGCAGAAGGTCAAGGACTGTAGCCTTCAATATGGCTTGAAGCTCAGCATCAAGAAAACAAAGAGTCTCACCCCTGGGCCAATTGGCAGCATCACGATAGATGAAAATCTGTTGTCAGAGACCTCTCCAAAGTACTGATGAGCAACAATGTCAGTCTGGAGACTAAGGTGTATCTGATACAGGTCATGGTCTTTGCAATCACTTGCTATGTATCAGAAAGCTGGACAATGACTAGGGATGACGAGGGAGAACTGAAGCCTTTGAGCTATGGTGCTGGAGAAGAGAGCTGGATATACCATGAACTGCTAGGATAACAAACAGGTTTATCCTAGAGAGGGTGCGACCAGGCTGCTGCTTGGAGGCAAGGATTCTGAAGCTTCGTTTGACATACTTTGGACATGTTGCAAAGAGGGACCCGTCCTTGGAGAGGGAGGTCATGCTTCAGAAGGTAAAGGGACAGCGCAGGAGAGGAAGGCCCTTGTGACCGGGGTAAAGGCAAGTGGGTGTACCAGAGACAAAGACTGACACAGAACAGAGCGGGGTTTAGGGCTGTTGTACACAGGGTCACTACGAATCACAGGCGACTCAATGGCATATATGACGACAACAACTACCACCACCACGTGTCATTGGGTTGGCAGTGCAAGTACTTACCACAAAGCCGCCAGCGCACTCTAAAGTGCAGACCACTAGTGAGGGAGTTGGAAATTTTGCAATTTCATGAGGGTCAGAGACAGAAAATAGGAATATCACTGCTATCAATAAAGCAGCAGCAGAGAGAGCAGCTTACCCTTGTAACCAGAGGTTCCTGTGTGAGACAGAGCAAGATGGAGTCCGAGATGGGGCAGCGGTTTTGGCAGCAGCAGGAGTTGACAGTGGACCACAGCCCACATGAGTAAGAGCTGAATTGGAACTACTGCCCAGGCACCCAGAATTGAATACCTTGATCTAAGCCACTGAGGGCTGAGGTTGGGGGAAATACTGGTAGAATTAAAAAATGTTTTTGACCTAACTTAATCTATTACTTCCCTAATAAATCTCATAATGACATAGAAAAAAAAGTAATTTTCATAGACACTGATTCACTGTTTTCTCAAAAGGGCCCAACTTTACTTGCCTCTGTGCTTAGATTCTTGCCAGTTGTATTCTTGTATTAATTTTGTAGGTATGATGATATAACTGTTAATCTAAACAAACTTTCAAATATATGTTTACTTCATTCTTTCACTTGTACTTCTTATTCATTCTTAATTCTTGTTTCTCATCTGGATTTCTTCCTCTGCTTCTCTATTTCTAGTTTTTGTTCATTTCTCCCCTAACTTTTCTCGATCCATTATCAATATTTGAATTTTACAAGCTTTCAGCATTATTAATACTTCTATCTATAGCTATAGTTGTCTATGAGGCAATTTGTTAGCTTTTCTCAGAGAACATTTTTAAATTTTTACACAGTAAACTACAAAGCATGGTAAAATATGCCCCAAGTTTCTAGAATTGTTCAAATTATTTCTCCCTATCCACCAGATAATACAAAATTATCTCTATGATTACTTATAAGGCTGGCACATTCTTATCTTAATCAAGTGCTTACATGTCAGGCATTTTGATACTTCTTTTTCACATATGGTCTCACACTCTTCCACTTAATAAATGAATTCATCATTTACACCTATTGACAAAATTATTGGGTTTTTTTTACACTCCAAAGGGGAGATTTAATTTTTAATAAAGTAAGTAAGTATGAAAATTTACCTGGTCTTTCATTCTAGCTTTTCTTGGTAATGTAACTGTGTTTAACTCTGCATCTGCCAGAATGCTTCTTAGTTCGTGCTCTCCTCTGAAGGAATTTTCATTCAGCGCTGCTTCTACTTTCCCAGTTGATGGTGCTGGGGAAGAGCATGCTGAATCAGCAGGTTGAGGAGACACACTCCCTCTTCTATTAGTTCTGTCACTGTCATCATCATCATCACTGGACAAAATGACTATAAAGAAAATATTAAACATCTCAGGAGATAATCCTATTTTGTCAAGTTTAAATGTTAAGTAAATAAATATATGTCAAATTTGCTGTGGATATCACACAGATCTAGTTATAAATAAAAAATCAAATGACTATACAATACAGGCTAACCAAAATAAAATAATTTGAAAAACTAAAAAATCATAAGATATGGCTTTTTTTTTCCAAATCTGAAACTGATTCTAAATTATTCTAACACAATATAGAAGCTATTAGAATTAAGAATGTTTTTATGAAGGTAGAGTTTGGAATTCTAAAATCAAAGGTGGGAAAATAACCTATACAGATCATTCAGAAAATAATGTTTCTTTTAAATGTCTATGAAACTCTATGTGACTGGGTGATTCTTATTCCATGGGAAATCACCAAGGTAAACACTAGCCTTCATGCGAATACAGACATGCTTGATAGGCAATAAACATCATTTAGTAAATGGACACAGGTGAGATAACAACATAATGAAGGCACTTTGCTCTCACATCCTGTATTCATAATTTATTATTGTCAACACTTGTTAGCAGCAGCTGCTGAGCTGACTGTGACTGAAAAACCTCCTCAGGTAAGCAAGAGCAGCACTATAGGGAGCCATAGGATTTTCAATGGATGATTTAGCTAAAGCCTCTAAGCATTCTGTCAAGTATATTAACCATCTGTACCACCAAAGAACTCTAAACACTTGCATAATCAACTCTAAATATTAATCTGCCTGGTGATATATTCAACTTAAAAGAAATTGTAATTATGCTCAGCATCACCATAATTGAAAACTGAAAGGGACGATGAATTAATATTTTTATTTAAAGTAAACTGGGGGTGAGTAGGGAGGAAAATATGTAACAACGAATGCAAGAAAATCCAACTTTTCTGTAAACTTTAAAGTCAAAATTAAAAGTGTTAAAAAAAAAAAAGAAAACTGAAAATAGAACATGCAAAGATGATATAGTATAGTGACAAAGCAGTCAATATCTAGGATCTTGCTACAGTTTTTGCATTTAAATATTCTAAACTCAGCACTCAAAGAAATCACATGACTTTCTTCCAACTTCCTTATGAATTGATTAAGTTATCTGAGATGCCAACTCCATTCATCTAAAACATTACTCTTTACTTCTCTCAATACCTGCCAACTGTCATTTTATTTTCACAAATCATCATCCAATATTGAATATCGTATTAACTTTGTTAAGTTTCCTACATAAAACTGAAGGGACAGAAGACCCAGTGACTGCCTGATATACTTTCTTATATTCGAATCAGGAAGATCTGGTGGTTAGTGGTAGGCAGCTGCACTACCAAACCAGAGGTACATGGCTCAGAATCACCAGCTGCTCCAAGAGAAAAAGCTAGGTAACCTCCTCTTGTGTAATTTACTGCCAATATAAATCTATCAGCGTGTGGTTGACAGATCTGAACCACCTATCTGGAAAATCATTGTATATAGCATTATCATATCACATTATATTATCATATTGATTATTCTCCCCCTTTACAAAGACCTATATTACAATTTTTCATTCCTTGATTATTTCCAATGCTTAACTATTAAAAACAAGACTATATACTGTACATTTGTATGTTTCTCCAAAGACAGGAATAAGATTAAGGGAGAAATAAAAGTAATAAGGACAAGAGATTTTCTGTTAAGTGTGAAATATTTTATATGCTAGGTATTTAGGTTTTAACTTATTTCCCTCAAAAATATCTTAAGGCAGGAAATGTACCCTCTACAGAAGATAAAAGTTAAATTAACTTGTTCAAAGCCAAAAGAGGGATTTGACTTAAAATGCGAGCCAAAGTCTATGCTTTTTACTATTTTTAAAGATTAATAGAAAAGAACAAAGGTAGATATTTACTTTCCGAAGACATGAACAGGCATGAATATATCTAGAAAATGTTATATAATTATCATAAGATATTAATGATCAGCACTATGCTTTTAAAATATTTTCATGTTCTTACTTACAGTATGTAGGAAAATATACCCAATTGATATTGGGAACACTACAGGAATGATGTACTCACTTGGATCATTTAGGTCTGATAGGCTTGTCTTCCTTTCCTTCAGGTTCGTAATTTTGGTTATTTTTGCCCCAGATAAAAGGGCCTTTCCATTAGTCTGTAAATAATTCTGTCTACTTTCACCACAAGTCAAGAGAATATCTCTTGGGACATTTCCCACATTGTTGCCATAAAACCTGTTGATTGCTAATCCTGTGTTTTGTGATTTTTGTCCTCCAGAATTCTGATGAATTGACGTCCTTAATAATGGTCCAGCAGATTCATTCAAAGTTACCGCTTGTCTGCAGTTTCTTTGTAAATCCTTAGAAAAGGTGATACCACAACTTTGGCATTTGGTCTGATTTTCTTTTTCTTTTCCACATTTTGGACAATATTCACGCTGTTCAGAAACCTTAATTTCCAAAATAAAAAAAAAAAAAGACTGTTAACACCATCACAGTACTCCAAATGAGACAGAGTTTTGATGAACAGTGTACTCCTAAAATACATAAGCATTATTTTAACTCTGCTTTTAAGGAATCTTAGTGGCACAAAGATTAACCATGAATCTTCTAACACAAAGATTAGCTGTATTAACCCACTCAATGGCTTTATGGAGAAAAATGTGATAATTGTCCTATGAAGCAGTACTAACCTGTCACATGACACTGCTGTATGTAAAAAAAAAATGGACTCAATCAAACTTAACATTAAAATAATTTAACCTAGAAGTTCTTCTAAGCTTTTTTTTTTTAAGTTTTATATTACAGCAAAGAAACACGTTGGTGGCAATGAAATATGACAGTCAAAAGAGATGAGTAAGTATCAAAAGCTATGGTATTAGGAAAGTGATGAATATATAAAGAGTTATTTAACAATCTTATTTCAAAATAGCATCCTTTTATTGGTCACTTATTACAGTTGTGTGACTATTTAAACTTATGATAAAAAAAAGCCTCAATGTCAAGTTAAAAATATGTAAGAGTGTGTGTGTGTGTGTGTGTATATATATATAGTTGTTATGTGCTGTTGAGTTGCTGGTGACTCATAATGACCCTATATATAACAGTCCTGAAACCTGCTCTATTCTCTGCGAATATTACTGTCTCTAACACACCTACCCTCATTACCCCATTCACTGAATCAATCCATCTCATCAAGGGTCTTCCTCTCTTGCTCTGCCCCTCCACCATCGCAAACATGACATCCCTCACCAAGAACTGGTCCTGCCTTGCAACATGCCCAAAGTATATAGTTGCTCAAATTTTTAGATCTATAGTGATAGAAATCATTAAAACCACAAACCTGTAACTGACAGTTACATATGATTACAAGGGTAATATAAATTTCAAAATTCAGGGAAGTGATCACTTATATGACTAAACTGGGTCTAAGCTCCACATTTTGTGTATAATAAAAATAAACAGGATATATTTAAATAAAAAAATTCTATGGCAAAGGAATACTTCTCAATATTTCCCTATATAAAATTAATACTAAAGTATAAAAAAATTCATCTCTTAAAAAATAAAACATATCCCTTACTATTAAAATTACGATTATCTGAGCTATCAGGATATGCTTCCCATCAACTAAGAAACATGTGTCTTTTTAAGATTCAGAAATACAGATAAATAATTGTTTTAATGATTATAAACTTAAAAACCTTAGCAATCTAAAAAACTAATATATTTTTCAGCATGACTATTTTTAGTAATATAAATTTACCTAACAATTTTATGGTGAATCTCTCTTCAGAGTCAACTGATTAAAGCTTTACTTCTACTTCTGGTTAAGTAGGAGACTTTCAATACATGTACCACACACAAATTTAAAAATCACATCATTACAGTCATTGGTGAGAGACATGCTTGGGAGGGTGGAGTGATGACAGCATGGGGGAAGAAGACCCTTAATGAGATGGATTGACTCAGTTACTGGGGTTATGTGTGTCAGAGACAATAAGGTTGGCTCAGGAGAGAGCAGGGTTCAGGGCCCTTGTACACAGGGTTGCTATGAGCTGCAAGCAACATGATGGAACATAACAATAAAAATCACATAAGCCAACCAGACTTATTATTTATGTCTTTGGTGACAAGCTATGCAGATATTTTTTATTAAATATACTGAGACTATTTAATCTCATTTAAAATGAGGCTTGGTTTCTTATATGCAGAAATTAATCTGGGATTTCAGGTTACATTATTTTAAAAATTAAAATACAATGAAAAGGAAAGATCAAGCAGAAGATGGCAGTTAGCCATATTCTTTTTCTCCACTAAGAAGAAAATAAGAATAACTGACAAAGATAGGAAGAGGAAGACTAATTTTAAGCATTTAAAAGGTTGATAGCAACCACTGTGGAAGGCGGTAAGGCGCTTTCTCAAAAAGTTGCAAATAGAGATACCATTTGACCCAGCAATTCCACTACTGGGAATATACCCCAAAGAGACCATAACTGACACCCAAGCAGATATATGCAAGTCCATGTTTATCACAGCTTTGTTCACAATAGCAAGGAGTTGGAAACAACCTAAGTGCCCATCAACAAACGAATGGACAGAGAAGCTGTGGTATATTCACACAATGGAATACTGTGCTACATTGAAAAACATGGAACTCATGCAACATTATTCAAAATGGGTGACTCTGGAGGACATTATGCTGAGTCAAGTATCTCTGTCACAAAAGGACAAATACGCATGGTGCCACTGTTGTAAAACCAGGACTGACCTTGGGGTTGGGGAGGGACTGAGAAAGATGGGTTCAATAATGTATACTGCATTGAAACAGATGAGGGAGAAAACTGTTTAAAAGGGATATGTGATTAGGTATTTTTGTCATGACAGGAGTCTAGAGCAAAGGCTAAATGGTGGAGTAGGCCTACAGGAGGGTTTGTAAAACAAAGAAAGACTTTTACTTTTCCAAGAGGGTAGTGTTTACTTTTCCAGGAGGGAGGGCTGGGAGGGGAAAAAAGTACAACAATGCATGAATGGAAATCCAAAGTCTCTGTAAATTTTTACTGAAATGAATAAAAATTTAAATAAAATTTTAAAAAAAAGGTTGATAAGTTTCCATTTGGAACTCAAAGCTTTTAGCCAATATATTCAGTGGAGAAAAGTAGGCATGTCTTAAAGCTTTCCATTTCCTCCTTTATCGTGGTCACTGATTGGGATTATAACAGTTTATCCTGGGACAAGGTTAAAGTGCCAAGAGACATTGAGTGTGGGGAACAGGGAGGAAATGGGGTTGTGTGGTTTTAAAGGTTTGTCCTTCTAAAGGACTCTCCTCAACAAAGATTCACTGTTTTTTTGTGCTGAAGTATTTATTAAGGAAACAGGATTAGGCTGTAATACAGGCCGACCCCTCCTAGAGGACCATGGGACTTCAGTGTTAGCACTGTTTCCAGGATGACTGCTACACAGCAACTGACAGTCTCTGAGGCTCACCAGTCTCTGCAAAACTGGCCTGTATACTGACAGTCAAGGGAGTCATTCCAGCAAACCACCAAACCCGAGGGACACAGAGATGTGAGGGAACTGAACGGAGGAGGGTGTCAGAAATCAGAGTTATAGAACAAATCATGCATTTGGCACAGTGTTGACTAGGATCTGTTATCTGGTCTACTACTTAATTCATGATACATAATTCAGAACTAATTATGAATACAAGGGGTTAGGTCTAAAACACAAGAGAGAATGGGGGAAAAAGACACAGTTTCTCACTGATAGAAAAGAGTTAAATAAATGCAAAGTGGAGAAAAATGAAAATAAACATGACGTTAGTCTGGAATTAACGGTTGTTAGTCATCTATAAGAATTAATGGATATTTCAGTATGCATTAAACACATTATTTTGGCACATATCAATCAAAACCATTTCATCAAGCAACTACAACTCACAGTACTCTTAAGCACAAACCAGAAATACTCTTTAGGGTTTCCAAAAGCTGTGTATCTTTAGGGACACAGACTGTTAAATTGTTCTTCCAGGGCACCTATTAGATTTAAACTACTGAACTTTCATCCAGCAACTTAATTTTTTAAATCTACTGTGCTGCAAGGACTTATTAATATGTGTGTTCTTGTTATGTGCCACTGAGTTGGAGCTGACTCATAAATGATCCGCCAGCAGATTTTCAAAGGCAGCAATTCATGGAAGGTCATTTTCCATCTTTATCCTGAAGAGAATCCTGTGGACTTGAACTTGAGCCTGTGGACTGAACCCTTGTGATAGAAGCCCAGCATCTTACTACTAGGCATACATATATTTCCTAGCTTGGACCACTGAGACAACCAAAACCAATGAACACTAAGTAGTAATGAGCCTAACTAGTATCTAAATATTTTCTCTCTACTTATGTGAACAGATCCTTAGAGAAATGATTCTTGGGATATAACAAGAAATGCAAATAAGTGCACAAGAATATCTTTTTCCCAAAATTAAGAAGTGCTGAAAGACAAGGAAATACCAAAAAGAAACAGTAGCTACTTTAAAGGGACTCCAACACAGTCTAGGACAACATGAACAGCAAAAGGGACTAGGGCACTTTTAATACAAGAAAAAAGATATAACTATTCCATGCTAACGCATACATTAATAGAGAGAACAAAAAAAAGTTCTACTTCACAGCAGAAATCTTATTAGTCAGAAAGTATAGCAGTATTTATTTAAAAAAGGATCATATTATTAGCTGCCATCAGGCTGACCCCACAATTATGATTATAAGACAAAGAAAATTTCTTACCTATACCTAATAGGACACAATGAATTATATAGTATCATTCTTGAAACATAAAATCTAACTTGAGAAAAATCTATAAAGTATGTGGTCTGACAAAAATGAGAAGCCTAGAAAATTATTCCACATTGAAAGGCTAAAACATTTATACAAGTAAAAGCAATATGTGATCCTGAATTGGATCTTACACCCATGAATAACATATTATAGATGAAATGAGAATGGAATTTGTGATTACTCCCACTCTGCTATAATTTGAGATTTGTACTCTAGTTATAGAACAATGTCTTTTTTCTTTTTATAAAGAATTTTCTTTTTAAAGTATTAAATATACTGAAATGACAAAGGGGCATTGAGAAATACTGTCCGTACGAGTAAACCTAAAACAAATTATTTTGCGTGACATAAGTCAGTCAAAAAAAGGATAATTATGAAACAAAACCACTAATATAAAAAGAAAGAACTCTGATGATCTATTGGATAGGGAGTTGTGCTGTCAATCCAAAGGGTCCACCACCTGCTCCATGAGAGAAATTTCACTGGAGAGTCAGATATGAGTTAGTTCTGATAGCAATGTGGTTTTTAAGTATAAAAACTAAGGAAAAGTTACATGAAAATACAATCAATCTTAGAGGGTTAATAGGAATGTTAGTGAGAGGGAAGCAAAAATTAAAAGTTGGGTGAAAGGACAAGTAACAGATTATAAGGGTTTGATTATGTATTGTAATTAATTACATTAATCAATTATAAATGGTATAAAACATCTATGAATGGCTGAACGAAAATTCACTGATTTGTAGGCTTTCACGCAAATAACAAAACTAGCACAAGACTTAATATAATGGAAACCATAGACGATCAATAAAAGAAATTAAAGACCTAAATAAATAGAGCGTCATTCCATTTTAAAAAAAGGAAAAAGAAACATACACTGAAATGGCAAATAGACTTTACAAGTGTAGATGCACAAGTGATGTGAACACAGACAGATAAATATAGATGGGGTAGGAGGGAGAAGAGATGGAAAGTGAAATAAAGAGAAACAGGAGAGTGAGGAGGATGGTAACTGTAAAGCTGGGGCAGCTAGCAAAAAAGGAAATCTTTCCATTTTTTTATTTAAAAAAAGTCTTGTTACATACAATTATTAGGAGTGTTTTTCAGGAAAGCACCAAATTCTATTTTTAGGAAAGCTGTTCTTTATTTGCTGTTGTTGCATGCTGGAATCTAGCAGGTTTTCAGAGGCAGTAATCACATGGGAGGTGACTGTCCATCCATCTCCCACAGAAGAGCTGGTGCACTCATACCCCATGCCTTCAGAATTGAAATGCAGCTTTTTACCACTATTAACCTAAAGGTATACAGTTCACATGGGCCAGCTGCTCTGTGGGAAAAAGATGGTAAATCAACTGCTGTGTGACTTATGCCTCTGAGAATCTTCTGAAGGGTCAGCTATGAGTCAGTCCTAACTTAACAACACTCTGTGTTTAGACAGGTAATGCCTTTGAGGTGTGGTGCTGGAAAAGAGTATTGAATGTAACATGGACTGCAAAGAAAACAGATTCATCCTGGAGAAGGTTAAACCAGGCTAATTGTGGGGCTTTGTCTGACATACTTTGAACATGTTGTAAGGAGGGACAGGTCCTTGGAGAGGAACATCATGCTTGGGAGGATGGAGGGACGGCGCAGGAGGGGAAGACCCTCTAAGAGGTGGATTGATTCAGTGACTGAGGTAATTGAGACGGGTGTGTCAGAGGCAGTGTGACTGGCACAGGATAGAGCAGGGTTTAGGGCTGTTATACATAGGGTCGACGGCACATAACAACAACATGCCTAAAAGCAAAACTACTTTTTATATTGTTTATGCCTATACAAGCTCTATAGCTCTGTAGCTCTATTCTAATCATATGATAAAGAAATCTAGAGTATAATAAATATTACCAGTACTATTAAATATTTTTTCATTAGTAAAAAGTGTAATGTCTCTACCTACCTCTAAATGGGTTAAACATTTTTTTGAAGCCGGAGTCAGGGGAGATGTAGACTGGTAAGTACTACAATGGCGCTTCTGTTGTACTTTCCTCTTAATCTCAGGCTCCAACTGTGATGAAGACTCTTCTGATTTCTTCATTACACGCTCTAAAGCAAGGAGGCAAAAACAGAACAGCAAAATGAAATTTAATAAATCCTTCATATTCTTAACATTGAAAAGTGCTATTTTATATTCTAAAACATAAGAGGTAAAAAATACACATAACAAACATCTACCAATTCAAGCAACTGAGAAAAGTGACCAGTGAAACACAGCTCAGCTGAACTAGAACGGTTGTCCGATGGAGCCGCCAGAACTCAGGACCTTACAGATGGGAAGAAGTGGTGAAAGCATAAGAGAGCTTTGAATACTGGACTAGTGCTGCAAGGACAAGTTCAGAGCTAGGACTCCAAAGGTCAGAGGGCAACTTGCCTGTGAGCATAATAAACCGTACTGACTGAAGAATTGTATCATTTCTGACAGAAATTATAATCTGATATTCCCCTAATAAATCTCAATCATGGTGGGTGAGTAATGTAAATTTACTATTCTTTACAATTCAGTGACACTGATTACAAATTACTAATAGAAACTCAATGTCAACTAAGAGACGATATATCTGTCTTTCACTTCTATTAACTTCGCATAATACCAATGTCACTGTTAAACATTGTGGAATTAGCCCCAATTCATGGTAGCCTCATTTAAATATAACAAAAGACTGCCTGCGCCATCTTCATAGTAATGGGTATGTTTGAGTTCACTATAGTGGTTATTAATTCATCTCACTAAGGGTTTCTCTCATTTACGCAGATCCTGAATGAAAAAGAATCTATTTTTTTAGTGAATGGTTTTTCTTGATACTGTTAAACACATTATAAATCTCGCTTCCAAAAAACATCATACTGTTTTTTTTTAGGCTGATGAGCCACAGAGTAGTTTTACTTCATCAATTCTTCTGCATTCTTTTTGCACTGTTTAGTTCTCATATGTATATAACTAAAAATACTATGGTTTGAGTCAGGCTCACCACAGTAGTCAAACGGACATTTGTGCGTTTGAAAATTCTGAAAAATCATCTTTTAAATTCTAGAATGCTGCTTCCATTGACTCTGTTGATCCAAACAGAATTAGAGATCAAATCAAATTTTTTTCTCCTCCATTTCATCAAGGTGTGTGTGTATCAGTGTAATTGAAATGATTTTCATTTACTTTACTTCTATGTGTAACTCAGAAGATTGGTCACTGAACTTCACTAATAAGTGTTTCAAGCTGTCTTAATTTTCTACACATAAAGCTGTATATATCTAAGGTTGCTAGTGAGTTTTCTCTAATCTTGATGTCACGCTCTTCTTCACATATTCTTCACAAATGAAGTGGTAGAAATGTCAAAATTTATTCATTCTGAGCCAAAAGCATACACTAGTTTATTTACAAAATTTGAATACACTGTTTTAGAGAACAGATTCTTTCCATTTCCCTCACCCCCCACCCATCAAATTGTACAATATCCCCTCCCCTTCACATCCCTCTGCTTCCACCACCCTCTCCCACCCCTCCTGGATCCTTATACTCATTCTGCAATAACGCTCTTATATAATATTTATCCTTGTCGGACTGAGTTACTTCACTCAGCGTAACGCTCTCCAATTCCTCCCAAGTTAGGTAATAATTTACAAAATCACTGCTCTTGTGTGCTGCACATTATTCAATGGCATTCACTTGTTTTGTGAAGACAACATTCCATTCAGAAAGGGTCAGTGGTCAGTCTTTTAAGTTAACACAGTTATACTTATGTCTATTATAGATCTTTCAGCAACGGGTTAACAAGTTTATAGTCTCTCTTGGCCAGAGAACAAGTACTATCCGAGAATAGGGGCACAAACTTCATTTGAATTAATAATCTCATTATCTTTAGGATAAACTAAGAATAAAAAGGTAAAAGACGCTAAAAAATGCAACGACATTAAAAAAAGAGCTAAGATAAAGTTAAAATGGATTCATCTTGAAATATTAGATTATCAATGAACATTCACAAAAATACATTCATTGATAGAAAAGAATGCCATCTGAAATTTATTCCATTTTAAAGAAATCTGTAACTGAGTAAAAATAAAGTGAGAAATATTTTTAGGGAAAAAGATAAATATCAAAGGGCAATGCTAGTTTCTAAACAACTTCCATTGTAGGGAAAAGTTTCTCTAAACAATAAAGAAGTAAATTTAGCATTAAACAGATTTAACCACACCAAAATTATACTAACAAACCTAGCAAAGATAAATAATAATTAAGAAAATAAGATAAAAAAAAAAAGAAAATAAGATCTCTCTGTACTGAGGAAGACAAGAACATACCACTCATTGATTTATAGTAAGTTTTCTTAAGTATTAAACACGCATGGGACACAGTGAAAAATTGAGAATCACGAACCAAAGAAAAACTTCAATGGCTTAATGAACATAACACCAATCTGCATTATGCAGATGATATAACCCTGCTTGCTGAAACTGAGGAGGACCTGAGGCATTTGTTGAAGAAGGTCAACAATTGCACCTTTCAATATGGATTGAAGCTCAACATCAAGAAAACAAAGATTCTCACCACTGGGCCAACTGGCAGCATCATGATAGATGGTGATGAGACGGAGATTGTTAACAGCTTCAGTTTGCTTGGCTCCACAATCAACACTCTTGGTATTAGTAGCCAGGAAATGAAAAGACGGATTGCACTGGGAAAGTCTGCTGTTAGAGACCTCTCTAAAGTACAGATGAGCAACAACGTCAGTCTGGAGACTAAGGTGTGCCTGATACAGGCCATTGCCTTTGCAATTACTTGCTATGCATCAGAAAGCTGGACAACTACTAGGGATGATAGAAACAGAATTTATGCCTTTGAGCTGTGGTGCTGGAGAAGAGTACTGAATATACCATAGATTGCTAGGAGAACAAATAAGTTAATCCTAGAAAGGGTGAAGCTACGATGCTTTGGAGGCAAAGATTCTGAAGCTTCATCTGACATACTCTGGACATACTGCAAGGTGGGATAAGTCCTTGGAGAGGGAGGTCATGCTTCAGAGGGTGGAGGGACACAGTGCAGGAGAGGCAGACCCTTAATGAGATGGATTGATTCAGTGATTGGGGTAATGGAGATAGGTGTGTTGGAGTCAATAAGATTGTCATGGGATAGAGCAGGGTTTAGGGTTGTACGTATGAGTTGCAGGTGACTCAATGTCACATAGCCACAACAACAAAAATGACAATAAAATGCCTTACCAGTAGACAGAAGGAAAAAAGATCACATTATTTTCACTCAAACAACAATAAAAAAATTAAAACTGCGTTATCTCTCTATCAAGTTGGCAGACTGAAAGAAGGATGTTGCTTTAAGAGTAGCAGAAAACAGGTGCACCCAAGTACAATCTGTTATGGGTTTTGTTATTTAATTCTAAAAGACTTTATTACAAAATTAGAAATTAAAAATATAATTGCTTGGAACCATAAAGAATTAAAAAGAAACGGAGTATCAATTTTATTTAAAAAAAAAAAAGCATTCTGCTACTTTGCTCTCCAGTGTTTCTAATGAATTTCTCTTATTCCAGTTAAATTTTCTGACACTGTTTTCCTTAAGACATCATCATAACTTTTTTTCCTTCAACAGTTTTTATTTCAGGAAAGACTAAAGTAAATTTGCAACTATTTCAAAACCTGTCACTTGGAAAATTGGAGCTTCTGAGTCTTATGTTAACGGCTACTCTTTTATGTTAACTCTTACTCTTTTCCATCTCAGCTAAACATTACGCATCTTCAGGTATTTCTGTTACTGTGTACCTTAGAGTTGGAACCAACCCATAGCTAACCTTCTTGCGGGTTTTCAGAGGCAGTTAATCGCACAAGAGGAGGACTGTCCGTCCTTCTCCTGAGGAGCAGCTGGGGGCCTCGAACCGCCTTCGGGATTGCAGCGCAGCTCCTTGCCACTAGGCCACCAGAGCTCCTAGAGGAGATAGTTCTATGACAATATAAAGTTCTAATGCTAGTTTTCCTGCTGGTCCAACCTGTATGACATGTGGAACAAAGCCAGCATCACCAGCCGCATGGAAAGCACAAACTGCAGCACATACTGATCTGTCAAATTACCAAGTTCTCTCCATTATTTAAACCTCAGCCACCAGAGATCATCCTAACACTTGTTAGTTATATGCTACAGCAGAGATGCAAGTGTGTGTAATTGAATTATTTCTTAGTTGCTCCCTTCCAGAGGAGGAATTGTGTAGGAGCAGATTCCAGAAAAACCAGAACCTTTGGTGAACCTGCTCTTTTACAAAGTTCCTGCACAACATCTTGTTCCAGTTACTAAGCAAGATACTTCACATCCACAATACATGGCTACAGGAATGGTATTTTAATGTAATGGGTGCTGATACCATTTGCTGCTTAGCTATTATTAGGCTACTATGAAATGTTAGCAATGAGACCCCCACTAGAGCTGTCTCAGCCACAAAGAAGTTCATAGCCACGACTGCCTGTCACTGGAATACTCATTCCAAATAGGTGGCTGGGAGCTGGTGACAAACAGCATCTAGGAGTCAAAGATGTGGCACCCTGCAGCCAATTTAATAATAATTTTTTAAATAATTTAATAATATTTTCATAAATGCATTATTATAAATATTTGGGTATTTATTTTATTGGTTTATTTTCTTATTTATTTTAAAGAATGAACTTTTTAAATTGGGCAATATTTTATATATCAAGAAGAATCAGTTCCTGAGAAAACATCTACTTAATAAGGAAGTCAGTCTCCAACACTAAAACACAAAAGCATTAATTCTTTATCATCCTTAGTCATTCTTCAACTTTGAAACATGTAGCAAGTAACTAACACTAGTTTACTAGTTTTCAGAAAGAAACATCTTCTCTTCATCTGTTTGAGTTCTGGTCAATGCATCCTCAACCATCCATGGATAGGTCTAAATAGGCATCAGCTGCTCACTCATCTTCCTGTTTCAGACTTTCTGGTCTCCTTACTCATTCTTTCCCACATGAGCCAAATTAACACATCAGGGATTCTCAGGACTCCCTGCTTCACACTAGTAATCCTTCATTTATCCATTCATCACGCTAGGTGCACAGTGCTAAAGGAACAGGTCCAAACTTAGCCTGTCTCTTTTACTGCATATCCCCATTTCTTTTTTTATTTTATTTTAAAAGCACTAAGAGAACAAACTAACTTTTAAGGAAGTCTATGATGGATTACACACTTGTGATTCTTTGTGTTTTCAGTGCTGGCCTTTTGTAATATTCTGGTACCTTTTAATGAGAATACAGAATTAAGATATACTACATGTTGTTATGTATCGCTGAATAGGAATTGGCACAAAGCCAATTCAAACCCTCCAGGGGGTTTTCAGAGACAGTTATTTACTTATCTTTTCCAGCAGGGCAGTTGGTGGATTCAACATTATAAACAATCTGACATGTGGACAATGCCTACTGGCCATACAAATCAAATAAAATTCAAATGAATTTTATAAAGCCTGGCAGAGCAAAACAGGTACATACTTTATTTCTTTTTAACACAACTTGTGTAATTCATGTTATAACTTAAATGGAAAAAGCTATGGGTCAAAGTCTTGCAATAAGAGAAGCCTGATGCCTGGAAATGACAGATCAGTTTCCATAGGACTATGGAAAGCCTGCAGACACGCAATCAAAGCCATACAGTTGGTCATCATCTCTGAGTGGAGCAAAGCCACATTTGGGTTGGGCAGTGCTGTCTCGAAGTCCTACTTTTATGGTAGGACTGTTATGCCATCACTCTGAAACAGTTGATATCAACATCAACTTGTTCACAACTAATTCTTCATCACAATAACCTCCACTTGCTGACAAGTCACAATGCTTTTCACCAGGAGCTGTGAAACCACTAAAAAGGCCTCAAGCAGTTTTTAAGCTGAACCCAAACAAAAGCCAATGTTTGGGGCGAAAGTTCTGACTCATAGCAACTCTCCATCAGGCTCTGAGTCCATCTATTTTTACAGGAAGAAACTGCCTACCCTCTTTCCTAAAGTACCAGACTTATTTGAACAGCAATCTTTTGGTCAGCAGCCTGAGCCTGTAACACACTATTCTAGCAGGAATCCTTCGTTAGCACTAACATAAGGCTAAATACAAAAGCATCGTCTTTGACTGATGCAAATCCTTAAACACACAGAAAAGAACTAAGCTCATTCATTATTTGGGGACTGCCTATACAGTACAGCAAAGTCAAAAGTCAGTGACAGAAAACAAAACAAAAAACCCCCAAAAAACACATGGTATGCATGTTTGTCTTTTCTTTAGAGCCTGGAAAGCTAGATACCAAAATAAAAGAGGCTATCTCTGGCTGAGTACGAAGAATTTCCCGCCCCCTTATATTTAAACACTGTTACTACTGTTTAGTGTCATTCCAACTAAGATCCTATCAACAGAGCAACCCTGTGAACTACAGATCTGAATCTTGCCCTACCCTGTGCCATCCTCATGATTTCTAATATGCTCAAGCCCATTAATATTTTTGTATTACTATTATGTTTCTAAAATAATCATTCATTTATTTACTTTTAAATTGTGGTTTGAATGAAAGTTTACACAGTGAATTAGCTTCCCATTCAAAATTTCCTACTTATTATTAGAAAACTACAAAATACAGGTTGGAAGACAAAAGGGAAGCTTAAGAAACAAAATGAAGAGAATGTAAGAAAAAGGAAAAAATAAACCAAACCACCAACGAAAAATAGGAGATCTTAACATTTGGTTATATATATAGTTGAGCCTGTTAAGAAAACTACATAAAGAATACCAAAGCAAAAGGATATGTAAGATCAAAAACTAAACTTAATCACTTTCAAAGCTTTCATTTCATACTGGAGAGCTGCCTATTAATGCTAATTAGTGGTGATGTAAAGCTAGCTCCAGTTTATCAGAATCATCTTAAATTAAAAATCAAGTGGATAGAACACAATAATTGTCTTGAGTATTAATTACAGAAAGTGATTCATGTTTTTTTTTTGTTTTTTAGGAGAAATTTATTCTGAGTGCCATGTCAATTAGCTATTGATCCTGGGGGTATAAAATCTTTTCAAACTATTTTAAAAGGAAATTCTAAAACAAAATCCATCAGCATGTAACAATGTTTGCAATATTATTACAGCATTGTTGCTTTAGTAACAATGGGAGCTCAGGTGGCTTAGTTGCAAGAAGCTGCACTGCAATCTCTAAGGCAACAGGTTCAAATCCACCAGCTGCTTCACAGGTGAAAAATGGGCAATCTCCTCCCATGTGATTAAATGCTGCTGAAAACCACTGGAGAGTCAGATGTGGATCAGTTCTGAGTTGATGGCTAACAACTACTCATTCCTGAGCCTACTATATACACTTGTACCTAACTAAGCTAAGAGTGACTGAAAACAAAGTTTAACAGTTAAACTTAAAAGCATGTATCTTTTAAGTTTACAAATATTGTTCGTAGGAAATACACACACACACAGACACAAACATGAACTTAGACCCAACTTATAAAACTTATCTATTAGTATTAGTCCACAGATACATATTAAAGAATTCCAGATCATAAGAGGTAAAGAGGTAGAGGAATAGAAGGGAGAAAAGAAAATAATTTTTAGAAATATAAAAAAAATTTCAAAAAAACCAAACCAATGGCATATTGGGGCCAGGACTATCTTCTAGAAACCCTAAGGAACAGTTTAGAATTGCCCAATAGGCTTTCTGAAGCTGGGAATCTTTACAGGAGCAAACTGCTCCAACTTTTTCCCAAAGGGTACCTGGTGGGTTCAAAGAATGTCTTTTTTGGTTAGCAAACTAACAATCTGTTGGGCCATTAAGGGTCCTTACCAGATTCATGCCAAGTCTCAAAGATTAGGGGCAAATATTTGAGAGGAAACAGGTTATTTTCATAGTTTTTTAATATGTTCTCCAAGAAGTTAATTGCAAAGAAAAGAAAAAACCAGCAGATGCTACCTTAAGTTATCATGGCTCACATCTTCAGTAATAAAATAGATCAATATCATGTAATCTCTGATATAACAGAGAGAGGGCCAAGCCCTCATTTCTGTGGAAATCTTGATAATATATATAAAAAAATGCATAGTATCAATCTAAGAAGATAACAAATGAACCCAAAATGGAGTTATTCGATAAAATAACTGACTAGTGCCAGAAGTCCAGGCTGGGTTTAGAAGGAGTCGTGGTACTAGGGATATTGTAGCTGATGTTAGATGGACCTTAGCTGAAAGCAAAGAATACCAGAGGAATGTCTATCTGTGTTTCATAGACTATGCAAAGGCGTTTGACTGTGTGGATCCTAACAAACTGTGGCTGACTCTGAGAAGAATGAGAATCCCAGAACACTTGATCATTCTAATGCAAAACCTATACTTGGACCAGGAGGCAGTCATCGGAAAAGAGCAAGGGAACACTGCATGTGGGGTCAAGATTGGTGGACGATTTACGCAGATGACACAACTCTGCTTGCTGAAACTGAGGAGGACCTGAAGCACCTGCTGCAGAGCGTCAAGGACTGCAGCCTACAATATGGATTGAGGCTCAATGTCAAGACAAAGATTCTCACCACTGGGCCAATTGGCAGCATCAGGATGGATGGTGAAGAGATTGAGATTGTTCACAGCTTTAGTTTGCTTGGCTCCACAGTCAATGCTCTTGGCACCAGCAGCCAGGAAATTAAAAGGCGCACTGCCATGGGAAAGTCTGCTGTTAGGGACCTCTCCAAAGTACTGAAGAGCAATAGTGTCTCTCTGGAGACTAAGGTGTATCTGATACAGGTCATGGTCTTCGCAATCACTTGTTATGCATCAGAGAGTTGGACAATGACCAAGGAGGATAGAAGGAGAATTGATGCTTTTGAGCTGTGGTGCTGCAGAAGAGTATTGAGAGTACCATGGACTGCTAGGAAAACAAACAGATTCATTCTGGAAAGGGTTAAACCGGGCGGCTCCTTGGAGGCAAGGATTCTGAGGCTCCGTCTAACATATTTTGGACATGTTATGAGGAGAGACCGGTCCTTGGAGAAGGAGGGTGGAGAGACAGGGCAGGAGGGAAAGGCCCTCTATGAGGTGGATTGATTCAGTGACTGGGATAATCGGGATGGGAGTGTCAGAGACAGTGTGACTGGCACAGGACAGAGCAGGGTTTAGGGCTGTTGTACACAGGGTCGCTATGAGTCGCAAGTGACTCGACAGCATGTAACAACAACAACAATTCTTCAAAAGTGTCAAGTTACTTATTATAACAACTAAATTAAATATGAGATCCCATATTAGATTATGAATGAGCAAAAAGGATACCAACAGAGAAATACGAAACTGAACAATGTCTACAGGGTACTTAAAACTATCAGGAAAACAACAATTATTAATTTTGATAAAACATCAAGATGTTTTACATCTATATGTTTTTCATCTTATGTTTTTCAACTATAAGGTGAGGTAGGTAAAGTTCAGAGTAAATATATTACAGTGTTTCTGTAAGGTTAACATTAATTCAGGGAGTTCTGGTGACCGAGTAGATAAGGAACTGTACTGCTGGTCCAAAGGCGATTTGTATCCAGCAACTGCTCTGAGTGTGAAAAAAATTAGCAATCTCTTCCCATGCAATTTATAGCTTCTGAAAATCTGTTATAGAACCAGCTATGAATAAATTCCAACCTAATACCACTGAACAAAAACAAAATTACTCAAAATAAACATATAAAACTTTTATTACTTTTTTAGTTGAACATATTGAAGTAAATATGAAGATTAGGTTAACATTCTGACTTAGAAAGAAAATAGCACAGTGGTTAAGAAAAGGGACTGTGTGTATCAAACATGCTTAGGTTCCAGTATCAGCTCTTCCATTTGCTACGTATCTTCAAGGAAATTACATAATTCCTCTATGCTTAGTTTTCCCCTCTATAAAATATGTGGTTTACAGTTGAATTTAGCACTCAGATCTTGAAAGGGGAGCTAGGATAAAATTAAATTTGAATGTAAAGCATCTGGCACAGTGCACAGTACAGATTAAGAAAGAGTTCAGTGAAAACAATAAATTCTGGCAGGTTGTGGAGAGACTGAAACTCTTAGTCACTCTTAGTGGGAGTGTAAACTGGTACAGCCACAACGGAAGGCAGTCTGGTGCTTTCTCAAAAATTTGGAAATAGAAATAAATATCATTTGACCAAGAAATTCCACTACAGGGAATAGACTCTAAAGAAACCAGTGCCATGACTCAAAACAGATGTATGTACACCCATGTTTATTGCTGCATTATTTACAATAGTAAAGAGACAGAAACAACCCAAATGCCCATTAAAAAATGAATGTACAGAAAATTCTGGTACATTCAAATGATAGAATATTACACAGCAATGAAAAATAAACTCATAAAGCATTACACAACATGGGGGAGCCTGGAGGATATTATGTTGAGTGAAATATCTTGGGCACAAAAGGACATATACTATATAACACTGCTCTTATACAACATGACAAACATGGCGAGTTTGGGGGAGAGAATGGGAACAGTGCATTAGATTAGATGAGGGGAAGAACTGTCTGAAGGGAATGTATGATTAGGCACTATATGCATGACAATACTCTGGGAAAAGGGTGCAATGTAAAGAGAGCTGAGGAAGGGGGGAAGGTAGAAGGAAAGAAATGTGCAACAAAGAAAAAAATGAAAATATTTTTTAAAAAGAACAAATTCAGTGAAGAATAAAATTATAATTGAATGGATACTAAAGAGGGCAGTTTATGTTTATTACTGAACATAATGATAAGAGATATATTCAATACACACTCAAAAGATCTTCACCCAAAATTGACAACAAAAATAATGTGGGTGCTTACTAAAAAGTTCTTGGTAATCTGGAACACATAAATCTATATTCATAACAATCAAGGCAATTATGTCTGAAGGCACTACTCTAGGACTGGGTAGAACTACCTTATTGGTTTGGTTTGAAAAACTGTAATGGTAGGAGCCCTAGTGGCATAGTTGGCCAGCTAAATGAAAAGCTGGTAGGTTGAATCCACAAGACATGCAGAAGACGATCCAGTCTCTTTCTGAAAAGATTTACAACTTTGGAAACCATGAAGACTACCAACAGCTAGAAGCAACTCGATGGCAGTAGAGTTTTGGTTTAATCTTCCTGGATGCCAAATGTTGCATCGTTCTAGCAGGTTAGAACCATCAAACTCTTGCTTAGCAGTCAAACACTTAACTACCACCCGCAGAAAGGTTCCTTTAGAAAACATGTTGGCGAACTCTGGTGGCCTAGTGGCAAGAAGCTGCACTGCAATCCCAGAGGTGTATAGTTAGAATCCATGCTCTGCTGAAGAAGGAGGGACAATCTCCTCCTGTACCAGTCAGATATGATTTGACGGTACACACATAAAAATTAATAAAAATGTAAGAAAAAGAAAACATGTTGTCAGTGCCAGTGTTGATTCTGACTTAAAATGATCCAGTGGCACAACAGATCAAACCCATAACTAATCTGGCAACATCCTTCATTTGTGCTGTGCTATTGCAGTGACTGTGTCAAACTATCTTGACAATCTACTTTTCAACTCAAAGCAGCATCCTGGTTGCATTTTGGAAGAAACTAGAAGACAAAATTAATTGCTCTTTTGGCAGTCCATGGTATAGCTAATACTCTTTGCAAATATCACAATCCAAAAGAATCAATGCTTCTTTGGTCTTGCTTATTCATTGTCCAAAAAGTATATAAAAAAAACTAAAAATACTATGGGATGGGTAAGGCACACCTTGGTCTTTACAATGGCATCCCTTCTGTTTTAGGGCTTTAAGGAGGTCTTTGCCCAGTGTCATATACATTTTGATTTCTTGACTGCTGCTTTTCATGAATACTGAATGTGGATCCAAGTAAAATGAATTCGCTGACAACTTCAATCTTTTCTCTATCTATTGTAATGACTACTGGTCCAGCTGCGAGGATTTTTGTGTTTTCTTAGTGTTTATGTGTAATCCATACTGAAGACTATAGTTTCTTAATTTCAAGTACTCTTTACTGTGAGATACCACACTCATACAATCTGCAAAAGTTTGTTGATGAGACTTCCTCCAATCCTGATACCACATTCTTCCTCATATAGTCCAGTTTTTCAGCTTATTATTATTATTAAAGCACACCATGCATAATAAATTATTGTTGTTATGTGCCATCAAGTCAGAACTGACCCTTGAGTGGGTTTTAAGAGGCTATAAAAAGCATGCAAGAGATTGCCCATTCAATCAAGTGGGCTGCTGAACTCAAACTGCATACCTTTGGGTTGACAGGGCAGCTCCTTACCACTAGGACACTTGATCTTCCTATACATGTGGAATAAGTATGGTAAATATAAAACTCTCTGATACTAACCTTTCCTCATTTAAAACCATGCAGTGTCTCCTGATTCTGTTTAATTACTTCGTGGTTAATATAAGTTTCACATGACCACAGTAAGCATTCTGGAATTCCCATTTGTCTCAATATTATGCATAATTTACTATGATCCAAACAATGAAATATAATCAATGTAATACAATCAAACATCTTTCTGATACTTTCTGCTTTCAGTCAAGAATTACCTGGCAATGCACATCCACGTTTATTACTGCGTTGTTCACAATAGCAAAGAGATGGAAGCAACCCAAGTGCCCCTCAACAAATGAATGGATAGACAAGCCGTGGTATATTCACACAATGGAATACTACACAGCAGTGAGAGACTCAATATCAGCAGTCAAAACCAGACTAAGTGGGCTGACTGTGGAACAGATCATCAATTATTCATACGTAAAGTTCAAATTGAGGATGAAGAAAATGAAAAGAAGTTTAAAATAATCAAAATATGGCATTGAGTCTATTCCATCTCAATTTAAAAATTATCTTTAAGAACAGGTTTGAAGCGTTAAACACCAATGATTGAAAACAAGAAGAAAAGCCAATTTTAAGAGTTCTGACAACCCAGTAACTAATAATAAAATATATTTTATTTCTCTATATCACAGTAGTGTGTTGTGTTAACTATAAATTCATGAAAAATATTCTTTTCTTTCTGAAATGAACAATGCATTAAGAAACTTGAATTAACATAGACCTTCCTTTAGCTCTTTAAAATCAGTGTGAGTGGGAATGTATCTTTGCACTTAAGTGATTCTTAATACATTGATAATATATTCTTAAAAAATAAAATATGGGCTAATATTTATGAATCAGAGCTTTGGTAGCCCAGTGTCAAGAAGTTCCACTGTAGTCCCAGAGGCACGTGGTTTGGGACTATCAGCTATTCCGTGGGAAAAGGATGGGCAGTCTCCTCCTGTGAAATTAACTGCCTCTGACAACCCACTGGAGGGTCAGCTATGGGTCAGTTCCAACTCTTATGGTACACAAAAGCAACAGCAGCAATACTTAAGAATGATATTTCAACATCAAATTGATTTTCTTTATCTAGATTTATATTATCAATGGCTTTTCTAACCATTGCATTAGCCTCTGTTGGGCATGGTCTCCAAGCTACCTTAATTGTGTACACATGGTCTTATAAATCATAAATAGCTGTGGAACCTATAGAAGAGAACATTTTCTACACTGCAAGAGATGGTGGTAGAAGGACTTTAAAGACACTGTGAGAGACGATGGTGAAGAGTATGTGAAGATTTCACAGCAGTGCTGTGAAGACACTGTGGGAAGATGTAACCAGAAGATCCTTGGAGACAAAGGCCACAGTTAAAGGTTTGATGTGCTGGATGATTGAAGGAAAAGCTGACCATAACTACTCTGAGATAAAGTTTTCTGGATGGCTGAGGAAACCAGAGGCTTCTTGCATTTGTGCTGTTGAAATGAACCTGGATTTTCACTAAAAGAGGAATTATGTCTTGTTAATCTGGTTTGGGACTGCTGGACTAAACCTGGACTAACATTGTGCGACACTCTTTGCCTCCCCTACTCTCCAACCTATTTCCCTTATAAACCCCACAACTGTGGGTAATGTCTGTAAGTACTGCAACAAACACTGGACTCAATAATTGGTAGAAAAAGGTGCAGGAACATAGTGTGTGTGTGTGTGGGGGGGGGGTTGACACTGCTAATCTTGTAGCTATTTTGGAACTCTGGATATTAGTGATGGGCACAATTCCCTTTTATGAAGTGAAGAGACCTTTTATGAAGTGAAGAGACTAAGTCATCTTCATGTTGCATCTGATTCTTGAGCGGTCACTAAGAATATCAATTTTTATTAAAAAATATGAATATAGTAAAAACCTTTCAAATTGGAATCATATGATCATTTTAGGTGACAATAAAATAAATTCTCAAACCAGAGTTTTAGGAAACAGGTTTTGAATATTATTGTAACTCACAGAATTCTACAGCCAATTTCATCCTTCTATTACCTTTTAAACAATTAAAAAACCTTTCACAGATGTAAAAAGTAAAACTGCACACTTACCAACACCATGAGGCCGATTTAATCTTACGGGGTTAATTTCAATTTTCTGGACATGTGGTGGGTACTCTTTCCTAGAAAAAGAAATTTACATAGCTTAATTCTAACAGAAAATGTACTTTGAGAATGTACTTTTCAAAGTAGATGGCATAATTAAAACACTGATTAATAGCAAACGATGTTTTATTTACCAGGTAAATATTTTTTATTACATTTTAAGATTACACTATATACAGTTCTACCCCTCGTATGTTTCAATGTATAAAAGGAATATATGATTAGGTATTATAAGTATGTCAACAGTCCAGAATGAGAGCTGCATAGTAAAGTGGTCGGGGGTGGAGGGATTGTATAACAATAAAAGAACTTTTTTCAAAAGAAAAAAGTGAACTCGGGGGGCAGGGAGGGAGGGCAGGGAACAACAATGAATTAATGGAAATCCAAGTTCTTTATAAACTTACAATAAAGTATCAATTTAAATTTAGACTATATATACATATGTATATATATATATATACACACACACACATATATATATTTGTTGTTGTTGTTATTGTTATGTGCCGTCGAGTCACTTGCGACTCATAGCAACCCTATGTACAACAGCCCTAAACTCTGCTCTGTCCTGTGCCAATCGCACTGTCTCCAACACTCCCATCCCGATTATCCCAGTCACTGAATCAATTAAAATGAATTAATAGTGATAAAGCCCTTAGAATAATACCTGTACATGGCACTCAGTAATTGCTACACTACTGATGTAGTTAACCTGTTTTTACATACTACCTGTACTTCATGTTACTACTTCAGGTTACTACCCTCAGGGAACTTAATATAGCTGAGGGCTTTATCACTATGAATTCATTTTAACTCACAATAATCTTATAAAGTATGTACAGTTGTTGTTGTTGCTGATTGCCACTGAGTTGAGGTTGACTCATAGCGACTATGAACAAAAGACCTAATGTGTTTCCATAACTGTCATCACCAAGTTCATAGTTTCCTGAGACATGTGGTTTAGGACACTCCTGCATCCAAACCTGTTTTGCCACTGGGAGCTCTACCAAACACTGTCCACATTGGGAAGCCATTCTGGTATTTGATACCCCAATGGCACAATGTTCATTCAGCACCACCGAAACCCAGGTTACTTCATACTGCATATTGACAAAGAGTGATGTATAAAGTGGAAGTGTTCCTCCAGATTAACAGCACTCATTTCACTTAGCAATGGTTAAGTGTCATCAAGTTGAATATGAGTGAGAGTAAGTTTCGCACAAAAGACCTAAAATCTGTTCCATGACCAACATCATTTCTGAACAGAATTCTGTTCTATAACTACCATCATTTCTGTACATTTGAAGAGTTTAGAGAGTTTGCAGAGTTTCCAGAGTCATCTAGTTTTAGGAAGCGGATGCCACTCCTGCTTCCTAGCATAACTCAATCTGGAAGCTCATCCAAACACTATACATAATGGGAAACCATTATGATATTTGACAAGACTATGGAGCAGTGTGCAGCATCACAGCAACACCAAATTGTTCAGTTCAGCAGACAGACAAAAGATTGCTGTGTTGTTCAAGGAATATTCTTTCGAAAATTAATAAATTTGGCCCAAGGGCCAAAACCCCTGCGGGCGTTTTGAGAGGACTTAAACCCTAGGCAAAGGCTCAGAGACACTGCTCTTGGGAGGAAAAGAGTAATAAAACACATCACACACGACTCCAAAAAAAGCACAACCCCCCCAAAATTTCCTTTTACTTGCCAATCCAGACCAGCATCCACAAGCAGCAAAAAGCCACACTCCCAAAGTATGTACTACAATTAGCATTTTCCAGATAAGAAAAATGAGGCAAAAAGAATTAACTTGCTCATGGTATCACAATTATGGTAGTACTAGGATGTGAATTCAGACAAAATTAATGTTGATGAATAAAGGTATTTCTAACCACTACTGAAAAACACTTTGTAGAACTGGTAATTCCTATTATGCCACAATTTTACGATATATGAGATTACTGCCGATAAAGATAAGCCCTGGTGGTGAACTGTAACGTTAGGGGTTTGAATCTACCATTTGCCCCATAGGAGAAAGATGTTAAATCTTTGCTAAAGATTTATAGCCTTAAATTTTATTTACAATTAATAACTATGGAGCTTTAAACTCATCTCCCCAACAATTTATACACATGTAAATCACTGACATGAATTACATTCTTTAAGTTGTGCAAACATTCTCACGATCCTTTCCCAAATTTTTCTACCACCATTAGCGGTAATTCAATGTTCCACTCACTATTCCTGGTGACCACTAATAAGCTTTTTCCCCAATATACTCCTTTAAGAGTGACCATACAGGATTTTTCATTTATGCCTGACTTAAATGACTCATGTTTTCAAGTTTCATGCAAGTTGCAGAATTCCTGAGCACACAATTTTTCTTACTTGAATATTCCATTGTATGTTTAAAACAAATCTTGTCTATCCATTACCTGTTGATGGATAATTAGCTCATTTCTGCCTTTTGCTGTCAGGAATGGCCTAACAATGAACTTACTTTGTTAAGTACAGGTTTCTGTTCGTGCTCCTACTTCCATATCGTGTAAAACTGAGAATGTTGCACCCACTGTGTAGTAAACAGTTTTCCACAGCAGATGTACGATTCTACATACATGCAAGCAATGGCTGAGGAATTAAAATTTGAGAGAACCTTACCAATATCCTGTTAATTCCAAAATTTGTTGTTGGTTTGGGTTTTTTTAATTGCCATTCTAATGAGGAAGGACTGTGAAATAATAACAAGAATTTGGCTTGCATTTTCCCTAACAGTTGCTCAAAAGGCCAGCAATTCTAACACTCAGTAGTTTTGTGAAAGGAAAGACCTGGCAAAATGTAATCCATTTCAATGATCTACGACTCAATGGCATTAAACAACAATAACAATGACGACGACCAAGAGAGAGCTACGTTGGCCTAGTGGAAGGAAGCTGTGCTACCAAGCCGAAGGTGGGTGATTGTCATCTGTGGCCCTCAGCCAGGTTCAAACTGTCTTCCTGTCAAACATTCTTCTAG
>NW_006399944.1:3017131-3026174 GCF_000299155.1 Elephantulus edwardii | reverse complement strand
TGGAAACTCTATGTACGAACAGTGCTCAGGCTGTTCGTTCATAGGGTCGCTATGAGTCGTCTACGACTCGAAGGCATTAAACAACAACAACAACAAACTGTATACAGCCTAAGAAATTCTAAAGAGGAATTCTACTGTTACATAGGGTGATTGTAAATCAGACATTGAACAATTAAAAATCAGGAAAGGAGTGTGTTGGGGTTTCAGTAAGTATGCTGAGCAAAAAATACAAGAAGTTGGATTTCATGAAGTAGAATATGCCATCTGGATTTGAGGAAAACTTACTGGATTTTGGAAATGTTGGATTTCCATTTTTCTAACAAGCTTTTACAAACTGCATAAAACAGAGTGTTTCTGCTCCTCTGTTCAGATCTGTTTAAATACCAACTGAAAGCTCTGTTATTAAAAAACAAGTCTCACTATTCGTTTTAGATAAACGTTTATCTTGGGACAATTTCAGATTAGCAAAAGAGGAACAAATTTATTCAGAGTTCCTCTATAACCACCTCTTACCTCCTTCTTCCCATTACCACAAAACATGGCAAAACTAAGAAACAAATAGTGGCAGTTCACTACTAATGACATGTTAAATTTTATTCGGATTTCCACTAGTATTCTAGTTATTATTATCTTTTTGCTCCAGGATCCAAGCCAGTTTTCTGTATTTCGTTTTCATGCTTTATTGTTTTTATAGTCGGACTTGTTTGTTCTCAGTTTTGTCTTTGTTTAAAACGAAGATATTTTTAAAATATTTTCTATTTTGCAGTATATCCTTAATTTAGAGTTTGTGTGGTAGTATCTTTTTAGAATAAGGTAGGGGAAGACGAGCATAAAAGTGTTGTGCCTCTTGCAACACAAATTATGGGAAAGAGGGGACATGATAACATGACCTCCACTGATGATGATGATAACCTTAATAATTTAATTTTGTGTACAAGCAAAAGTTACATTCTTCTCCCTTGTAGCTTGTACTCTTTGAAAGCAATTCAACAAATTCAGCCCATATTTCCTGAAGAAAGAAGGATGTGCATGTGAAATTCTTTTGAAAGCGTTCTCTTTCTCCAATTCATGTATGTAGAAGCCAGCAGCGCTTATTTTAAGAGGGCAGAGTTTCATAAATGACTTACAACTACTTGCTTACATCAGTATGGACACGGGTATCTATTTGATAATACATGGGATTAGAATTATTCGAGTTTTGGCCTGGGGAGCTTTCAGTGGACTCTTTAGGTACTTTGATATTTCTTCATTCTTCTTCTGCATTTGTTTAGTATCTGCTTGCTTTTTAGCTCTTTGAAAATCATGTCCTATTATGTGTCTCAGTCCTGAACTTCTAGGATCTGGTTACTGATTTTTATTTTTCTGCTTAAGTAATACAGCTGTTTTTAAATATAATCTTTCCATTGTTATGAATTAAAAAGAAATGTCTAAAAATAAATCACAAGTATTCCCTGTAATGTTCAATTATATATCAAACTAATTTTTTATTTTAATAAAAATATATAAAACATCTGACAATTTAACAACTTTTTACATGTACTATTTGTTCTTAAGTGCCATGAAGCTAAGCCTCCAGTCGGTGTTTGTTGTTAGCTGCTGTTGAGTACAACCTACAGCGACCGAATGAAAAAGATCTGAAACTTGTTCTATCCTGTACCATCCTCACAATTCCTGACACAAAAGAGCCCACTGTGGCAGTCAATGCATCAAACCACCTTGTCGAGGGTCTTCTTCTCCTTTACCTATCCTCCACCTTTCCCAACATCATGTCTCTCTCCAAGGAAGAGCACCTCCTAGCAACATGTCCAAAGTATGTGAGGTGAAGCCTCATCATTCTTGCCTCCAAAAAGCACTCTGGCTGCGCCCTCGTCAAGACCTATCTGTTCATTCTCTTGACCATCCACGAGATGTTCAGTGTTCTTCTCAATACCACAGCTCAAAGGTGCCAATTCTTTTGCTGTCATCTTTATTCACGGCTCAGCTCTCAGATGCACAGCTAGTAATCGGGAAGACCATGGCCTGAATCAAACACACTTAGACCTCAAACTGACATCATTACTCCTCAATAATTTGGAAATGTTGCTAATAGCAGATTTTCCCAATGAAATGCATCTCCTTATATTGTGACTGCTTGTACCAAGGATGTTAATTGTGGATCCAAACAAGATGAAGCTGTTGACAGTCTCAATCTCTCCATTCATCATGATGCTGCTTATTGGTCCAGTGGTAAGAATCTTTGTTTTCCTGACATTGAGATGCAATCCATACTGAAGGCTGCATTCCTTGATCTTCTGCAACAAGTGCTTCAAACCCTTCTCACTTTCAGCAAGCAAGGTTGTGCCATCTGTATGACACAGGTCATTGATTAGTCTACCTCCAATCGTGATGCCATAGTCCTAACAGAATTCAGCTTCTTGGATAATCTGCTCAGCATACAGACTGAGTAAGTATGGAGAAAAAATACAACCCTGACACTATCCCAAACCATGCAGTGCTCCCATGCTCCGTTCACACAACAGCCTCTTGGTCCAGGTGTAGGTTCTGCATAAGCACAATCAAGGGCTCTGGGATTCCCATTCTTCTCAATGTCAGCCATAATGTGTCATGATCTACACAGTCAAACACCTCTGCATAGTCAATAAAGCACAAATAGACATTATTCGGGTATTCCTTACTTTCAGCCAGGATCCATCTAACACCAGCAATGATATATCCCTGGTGCCATGGCCTCTTCTAAATCCCCACCCTTCCCAAAATAATGTCCTTCTTCAAGGAATAGCCCCTGCTAGCAACAGCCTCAAAGTATATGAGGCAAAGCCTGATCATTTTTGCCTCCAAAGAGCACTCTAAGTGCACCCTCTCCAAGATATATTTGTTCTCTTGGCTGTCCATGGGATGTTCAGTGTTCTTCTTCACTACCACAGCTCAAAGGCATTAATTCTTATGTCATCCTTATTCATTGTCCAGCTCTCAGACATACACCAAGTAACTGAAAATACAAGGGCTTTAATAATTGCTCCCCAGGACTTTGGAGAGGTTCCTGACAGTGGACTTGCCCAAAACTGTACATCTCCCGATCTACTGACTACTGGCTCCAAAGGTTTTGATTGGGGATCCAACGAACATGAAATTATTAACTCTTTCAGTCTTTTCTCCATCTACCATGAAGTTGCTTACTGGTCCAGTGGTGAAGATTTTTTTCCTTTGTTGATTTTGAGATTGAAGACTCTAATCCTTATCTTTTGCAGCAAGCATTTCATATTCTCCTGAGGCCACACACTTCAAACAGTATAATGTTTCAAATTATTTACTCAGCATCCTGATTGAATACATACACAGAAAGGACACAACTCTGACACACACCTTTTCTGATTTTAAACCATGCAGTGTTCTCTTATTCTGTTCTGACAACATCTTCTTGGCCTAGGTATAGGCTTCATAAGAGTATAATTAAGTTCCTGGATTCCCATTTTTCTCAACATTAGCAATAGTTTATTATGATCCACACAGTTAAATGCCTTTGCATAATCAATGAAATACAATCAGACATTCTTCAGGTATTCTTTGCTTTCAGCCAGGATGCATCTGACATCAACAATGATATCCTTGGTGCCATGAGATTAAACATTAGCTCTGGAAGGGAGTTTTGGTGGCATATTGTAAAGAAGTTGCACTGCAATCCCAGAGGTACGTGGTTCGAATCCACCGGATGCTTTGCTGGAGAAGGAGGGACAATCTTCTCCTGTACCTGCCAGATCTGATTTAATGGTATACACACAAAAAATAATAAAATTAAACATTAGCTCTGTAGTTAGTTAAAAGCTTCTAAGAACACGCAACTTTAAAAAACAACAAATTAACCACTATGGAAGGCTGTATATGGAGCTTTCTCAAAATCTTGCAAATAGAAATACCATTTGACCTAGCAATTCCTCTACTGGGAATTTACCCTAAAGAAACCATAACTTTCTCCAAAACTTGCAAATAGAAATACCATGTGACCCAGCAATTTCTCTACTGGGAATTTACCCTAAAGAAACCGTAACTGCCACCAAGCAGACATATGCACACCTATGTTTATTGTGGCTTTGTTCGCAATAGCAAAGAGCTGGAAACAACCCAAGTGCCCATCAACAAACTAATGGATACAGAAGCTCTGGTATATTCACAAAATGGAACACTATTCAGCATTGAAAAACAAGGAACTCATGAAATATTATGCAAAATGGATGACCCTGGTGGACATTATGCTGAGTGAAATATCTCCATCACAAAAGGACAAATACTGCACAGGGCCACTGTTGTAAAACACGACTGACATCAGGGTTGAAGGAAGACAGAAAAGGAGGGGAGGAACGAAGTATATTGCATTGAAACAAGAGAGGGAGAGAACTCTTTAAAAGGGATATATGAATGAGTATTCTTGCTATTACAGAAGTCCAGAGTGAAAGCTGAATAGTGGAGTGGACTTGTGGGGGAGGGATTGCATAACAGTGAAAGAGTTTTTATTTTTACTTTTCAAGGAGAAGACTGAATTAGGGGGAGGGGTGGACAAGGAGAAAAGTACAACAATGAATGACTGGAAATCCTAAGTCTCTGTAAACTTTCATTAAAATTAATTTTAAAAAAAGAATAGAGACGTTCACACAAAAAAATTAATTACTGGCTAAAATTAGCACAGGGAATTGCAGATGGCTAGGTGCAAACTGTTTGTGCAAGAAATCCTACTTACATGCAGAAGAGAGGCCCCTGCAGCAAAGCAAGGAGAAATTTTCCTCCTAAATAAATGTTTATCATTAAAAAAGAAGAAAAAAAACCCCAAAAACAAATTAGGGTGGATCGTCCCATAAGTTGTCATTGCTTATTACATTATCCAATTATATACAGAACTATGTTTAGAACTTTTGTCCATAGGGTTGCTATGAGTTGTAATAGACTGAACAACACCCAACAATGATGACATCTACAACTTAGGGAGCTTAGGAAACAGTATGCTGCAGTTATTAACCCCAAAACTGGTCATCTCCAGCAATTCAAATCTACTATCTCCTATGTGGGAGTAACATGGGCATTTTCCTCCTTTTACTATTTACAGCCACAATAAGCAGACAGATGATGGTCTCATTATTTGTCTTTGCCCTATCAGTCTATCTGCACTACAACAGTAATCTTGTCTTATTCAGTAGGTATTCAGGAAGTACTCTAAATGAATAAAAAGGTTTATCTAAAGAGAAGTATGTAATTAGAAGTGTATATGTGAAGTCTAATGACCATAAAAAAATTAAAATGTTGTCAAAATCAAACTAGCTACCATGCAAAGGTATTGTATAGTAATTTAAAAACTCCCAGCTATGTAAAGTGTCCTAACAAACACATTTAGAAACATGTTCATTGCATGTATTTACTGACTGAACAAAATTAGGTAGAAATTTCATATATTCTAATGTGTTTATTGTCTTAACTATCAAATAAATCTTTTTCAAAATTTCCATACTTAATCACTACCTTCTTTAAAGTGTGCTATACTATGTAAAATTCACTCTTTCCTCAATTATTCTTTAATTAAAATAAATTTGTTATTCTCAACTGTTGCTTCTAAACGACCTTTTAAATCAACTGGCCAATTTCCTTAGCACGAAGTTAAAAAAATTTTGACTAGTCTACAGGTTTGTCCTAGAGAAGGTAAAGCCAGGCTGCTCCTTAGAGACAAGAATTCTGAGACTTCATGTGACATATTCTGGACATGTTGCAAGGAGGGACCAGTCCTTGGAGAGGGACATCATGCTTGGAAGGGTGGAGGGATGGAGGGAGAGAGAGAGGCCATTGATGAGATGGACTAATACAGTGACTAGGGTAACGAGGGTAGGTGTGTCAGAGACAGTAAAGTTGGTACAGAATAGAGCAGGTTTCAAGGCTGTTGTACACAGGGTCACTATGAGTCACAAGCAACTTGACGTCACATAACAACATTAATTTTATGAAGAAGCTTCTGTTTTTCATTGTCATCAAGCAAGAATCATCTCAAAGCTGACCCTCTAGCAGGTTTCAGAGGCTATACATTGTACAGAGGGGAAATGCCTATCTTTCTCCACAAGAACAATTGGTTGATTCAACTGCTTTGGGTTGGCAGCACAACTCCTTACCCACAGGACTACCAAACTCTCTATCATCAAAAAGCATAAAATCTTTTTACCAACTAGGAAGATAAGTTATCCCTCCACTAGGTTCTCTAGACTTGTTGTTATACTCAGTCTAGTCCCTTGGGACACATAGTGACCCTATGTACAACAGCCCTGAAACCTGCTCTATCCTATGCCAACCTTATTGTCTCTGACACATCTACCTTCATTACCCCAGACACTGAATCAAGGGTCTTCCTCTCTTGTGCTGTCCACCCTTCCAAGCATGGCATCCCTCTCCAAGGACTGGTTTCTCCTTGCAACATGACCAAAGTATGTCAGACGAAGCCTTGCCTTCAAAGAGCAGCCTGTTTTCATCCTCTTCAAGAGGAACCTGTTTTTTCTCCTGGAAGTCCCTGGTATATTCAACACTCTTACCCAGCACCACAGATCAAGGCATAAAGTCTATTCCTATCATCTCTAGTCATTATCCAGCTTTCTAACATAAAGCAAGTAATTGTAAAGACTATGGCCTGGATCAGGTGCACCTTAGCCTCTAGACTGACATCGCTGGTCTTCAGTACTCTGGAGAGGTCCCTGACAGCAGATTTTCTCATGTAATTTCTCTTTAGAGTAAGATTTTTATTTTCCCCATATATGTTAAAAGTTAAGCAGTTAAATGAAAAGGAAAAAAGTATCACTTATTAATTACAGTACTCTTTCACTAGTAATGATAGTGGCCTACCATCATGCTCAAGTTTTAGAAATTACTCTAATAATTAAAAATACCATCGTTGTATATATTTTTTTATTATATAGATAATAAAAAAACCCCACATATATAGGAACAGGAAGCTCTAGTGGCCTAGTGATAAAGAGCTTCCCAAGGGCACCCCGCTTCAATCTATCATCAGCTCTGTGGGAGATCTCCTGTGCTATTTCCAGCCTCTGAAAACCCACTAGAAGGTCAGCTATGAGTCAATTCCAACTCAACAGTATATGTAATTTTATTCCTGCGTATCTTAAGCATTGGCTGCTTACTGAAAGGTTAACAGTTTTAATTCGTCAGCCACTCTGTAGGAGGATGAGGCAGTCTCTTCCAAGCCCTCCAAGGTGACCTGACAGTTTGGTTCGGTTGGGTTTGGTGGCATCCATTAACAGCTATTATAAATTGGTACTGTTCAACTAAAAAAAAAAAGTAGTAGTGGTATTAAGATCATTAAAACATTTGTAATCTAGCCTAATACCTTTCCTGCCATTCACCCTAAAAGGATGCAGTTAGAGATTTATATACAAAATTGTTCAGTTATGTAAAACATTGAGGGAAGAGGTTGCTAAAAAATAAGCTCACAGTTTTTCTTTTAAAAAGTGGCACATCTTCATAATGAGTTATTTTGTAGCCACTAAGATCCCAATGTAATGACATGAAAAAGTACTAGGCAAATACTTTGAGGCCCAAATTCAGATACACAGTACATTTCATTATGACTTGGCATATGTAAATATACTGAAAAACACAAAAATTTTAACAGCATTAAAACTGATATAATTTTCTATCCTAAGAGCTTTTAAAAAACGATAAAGTCTCTAACTATAAACTCTTTTCAAAGACAAATACGTTATGAAAACATTTCTGGCATATGATTTGTTATTGTTTTCCTTCCACCTCTATACCCTTCTATTATTTCAAAATTAAAGTATGTACTAAAAATGGGTTTTTAATGAAAAACAACTAAGTAACCAACCAAAACATCATGTGTTCAGGTTTACAATGGATCAACAACAGTCTTTATTCAGAAGGGGAGAAACCAGTAGTACTAATATCAGGTTATATGTTATAGAGTACTGTTGCCACCACACACAGATATTTACAATGGTTATCTCGACAAAGTAAAAAAGGACTTTGAATCATTCAAGTTGTTATATATCATCCTACAGGATGGTCAGTGACTTTACATTTATTGTTGTTGCTGTATGGAGACTCATAGCGACCCTATGTACAACAGCCCTAAACTCTGCTCTATCCCTTGCCAACCAGGTTTTCTCTCCTGGGAAACAAACAAGTGCGTGGAACACTTGGACAATTCATTCACTTAAAATATGCAAAGTTGGCATGTTTTGCTGGGAGTTATGGCACCGGTATTCAAATATTGGCAAGGCCACCTATGACAGACAGGTTTCAGTAGACTAGGAAGAAAGGTCTGGCAATCTACTTCTGATAATTAACCCATGAAAACCTTATCAGTCACAAGAGAACACTGCCCAACTTGCTTGCTTTGGCCCATCATCAGAAAGGATCAACACGCTAGAGCAGGACATCATGTTTGGTAGAGTATATAGGATGGTGTAGGTGAGATATACTAGCACATTAGCTGTAACAACAGACTCAAACATGTTTGCAATTGAGAGAATGACACAGGACTAAGTAACATTTCAATCTGCTGTATTTAAGATTACCAGAAGTCAAAAGCAAAACCATAGCAACAAACCTCAAATGAAATATTTCATAATTATAAAATATAGTTAAATCTTTTGTTGAAATCATCTTTACATTTATATTTGACAACTCAAGATTTTATGAAGACACAATATATGAACTTCACAAAATATTACATACTGTCTTTTTAACAAAATATTAAAATGTATACATTTCACTATTGAAAGAAACGTGTTCTCAAAATGTTTTTTTCATGTTCTATATATTGTTTAATATTTTCCATAAAGGATTATGTATGTGTCTACCAGTACTAGTATACAGGGAAGAAATAATGAAGAAGGGGAGAAGAAAGGGAAGAACACGAAACTGCTATAAACTCCTGTGTCAGAATAAGAAAACATTTGACTTTCTGCTTGGCTGTTCAGTTGGAAGAAGCCGTAGGCAGCCATGGTGCCCAGCAGGAATGGCATGATCTTGAAGCCTCACT
>NW_006399944.1:3006175-3017031 GCF_000299155.1 Elephantulus edwardii | reverse complement strand
AGAAGGGTGCAACAATGAATGAATGGAATTCCAAAATCTCTGTAGATGTTCATTGAAATGAAAAATAAACAAACTAAATTAAAAAAAAAAAGAAAACATTTGATATCTAAAATGCTTAACCAGGCTAACAAGATTCGATAATGTAACTGACAGCATCTTTACTAGGACAATGAAATACATTCTTTTTAAAGAAAATAATCACATCAGCAAAAACACAACCATTTGTAAAAATATATACAGAAAATTACTCTTAAACACAACAGCATAATCCAAAGATCATGCTATTAATGTTTCCTTTTACTAAAATGACCAATAAACGTAAACAAATAATGTTAATTCATTGGCTATTTTTCAAAGCATGTAAATAATCAAGAATATGACACATTACTGCTATCTCCATGCTTTAATTTCATCAATATTAAGCTTACCTTTCTTTTCGGTCCAGACTGCTTAAAACATGAAAAAGAAAACAAAAGTAAGAGGCAAGACCTCATGATCACTCTATCATTGTAGCTTTAGTTACAGCAGTGAGTAAGGTAAAATTTTGTGATCAATTTGTTGTAAATACAATTGTATACATGTTATAGAAAATATTTTTAATCTTACTATATATTATTTTAAAAATTTTCAGTACACTATACTATTTACATTTAAAGAACCTTCCCCTTAATACATTTAATAGGAAGAAATGTATATAAAAATATGAAAAGTTATTAAAAGTATAAACATTTTAAATTTTTAATAGTCAATAAATTTGAACTATCAAACATAAATTTTTAGTGGTTCCAATTCTATTATTAGATTCTTTATAAATTCTTTTAAGTAAGAAAAAGATTAAAAGCTGAAACATCTGTACAAAAATTTGAGATGAAATAGATGATTTGGGAGATAAGAAACTGCCTAAGATTTGAAATCCTGTGCTCTTACCACAAATTCAAATTCTAATAGAAGTTTTACTCTCTTCTACAATTTAAGTAAAAATAAAACATTATTAGTGTCGATTACTCAATAATTAATGAAACTGTATAATCCCTCAATTCAGAGTAAAGGAATCACATTCTATAGTTAGTCCTCAACACAATAAGCTGTTCCACGTTAACAACTATAAGGAGAGCCCAACTGGCAATACCTCTCACTTTCCATAGTTTTACGATGTGGGGCAGCTAGTAAAAGACTGATTTTATTTTGGTAAACTAAGGGAGGAAAAAAAAGTCACTTTCATATGCATAACAATGAAATGAAATAGATATTTATATTTTTTATTAATCTTAAGTTTTATCTTTACTATTAAAATAGATATGTTTGTATAAAATAGAGCTTTGCTATATAAGTAGAGAAATTATACATCAAGGGAAACAAAATACAAACTTAAAAATAAAAATATTGTTATCTAACAGTCTGTATATATCTTATGAAGCAATTTCCAAGAAAATAAAAAACAAAGTAATATCTAATCTGGTCATTTCATCTCAGTGATGTCATGCCCCAAAGAGTTAAAAAAAATAAAAAATTAAGATCTTTTTTGAGTTTGTTTTCTAACCTCACTTGTAAGAAAGAGGAGTAGAGGATACAGTAGACATAGAATAAACAAGTTTAGTTTGTTCCAATAAAACAAAGTAGTAAGGAAGTAAGCAAAACTATGCATGCATTCATGCTAAATTTTCTTGTCCTTAATAATAAAACATTTCTTATACTATAGTATCTAACATGTAAATAATAGTACTTAAAATAAAAGAATCCTCAATATATGTTAATGATCAAGTCTTGTCCTAGCAGAACTTACATATTAAAACTTAAAAAAAAAATTCAATTTAACAAAAAACTAGAAGCCATTATTAGCAATATAGGACTTTGTACAAATGTCAGTTCATATTCTTTTTGTGTTACTTCATACAAAAAGTAACAAAAAAATATCTGAACTAAAATTATCCTATTCTATTACATTCTCACTGCTGTTGAATCAGAAGTGGTTCATAGCTGAGCCTCCACTGAGTTTGAGTCTGTAAATCCCATAGGAGAAGACTGCTCATCTTCCTCTCAGAGCTGCTAGTGAAATCGAACCCCTAGAAAGGTGCATCCTTTGGGTGAGCAGCATAACTCCCTATGGACTAGGCCGCCAGAGATTTGTAAACCATACAAGATGCCTTTAAGTTTTACAAGGATGGAAAAAGGGAGAACAGGTTATATGGGTCCTGATCTAAGCCATTTGGGTTTTTGTTGTTGTTTTTTTTATTATTATTATTTTTGTGTGTATACCATCAAATCAGATCTGACTGGTACTGGAGGAGACTGTCCCTCCTTCCCCAGCAGAGCATCTGGTGGATTCAAACCATGCACCTCTGGGATTGAAGTGCAGCTTCCTGCCACTAGGCCACCAGAGCTCCCCGCCATTTGGTTTTTTAATTCCAAAAATGAAGATTCTTTAAATCTTGCTTATTCCAGATTTCTTATCTTGCATTTTCTCATTTATGGATTACAGATGACTATTTTACTCTACATATAAGTCTTTCCCCCCATTCTTAACAAAAACTTGAGTATCAGAAAATGTGAAAGAAATGCAAATAAAGCAGAAATCAACAAAGTGGGCTGTTTTAAAACATCTGATTAAAATGAGAAGTAGAGATCTTACAGGAGGACATCACTGACTCATTGCCATCAAGTCAGAACTGACTCATAGCTGATCATCCAGTGTGGTTTTGGAGGCTATAAATCACACAGGAGATTGCCCATATTTCTCACGCAGAGTGGCTGGTGGATTTGAACTGCCAGAGTGGTGCTATCTTTGAGTTGGTAGTGCAATTCCCTAAGGAATATCCCCTCCCCGAGCTCCATATATATGGTTACATAGATTAGCAATATTCCTTCATTGCATACATAATGCATATGCACTCCATCTTTTAAATATTAATTAAAACAACATTTAAAGTAACTTTTAAGGGGAAAAAACCTGGGACTTTAATTCTCAAATATCAGCAGCTAATTTAGTGAGATATTTTCACAAATTTCACTCATTTATATTAGATTAGAATTATAGATTACTCAAAATGAAAGTCTAATTTACTTATATGCCAAGTTAAAGCACTCACCCCCTAAAAAAAAAACCACTGATCAACAACTAATGTTCCTTATTTTAATATCAAAATATTTGAGAAATATTTTAAAAAATTGGAAAAGGGTGTAAAAGCTAGTATATTTATGTACATTTGCTAATTCTGCCAAGACTACAGTAAATCAACTAGTTGCTCCTTAGAGGAAAGGATGATGCAACTTACATATACTCTGGATACGTTTCTAGGAGAGGCTGTTCCACTGAGACAGGGTCAGCAAAAGAGAGGTAGACCCTCAAGGAGGAAGATCAACAAAGTAACTGCAACAATGGGCTCAAGTGTGTCAGACATTGTAAGACTGGTATAGGATAGGACAGGGTTCAAATCTGTTGTTCAGAGTCACTAAGAGAGTCATGCTTGACCTGACAGCACCTAACAAAAACAACTCTGGAGCAATGATTTCTGCTAACGACTTTGCTCATTCATGCCTTTGAAGATGTGATTCTTAGTGCATGGATGAAGCATTTTCTTTTGGTTTGAATACTCAAATGTTCTTTTAAGGTCTTCTCTACTTCCACCTCTAATATTAGTACATATTCTTTGTATTTTTCCACAACTCCACTAAACATGTAAGCATTTTACTTGTCTCTGTCCTCTATTCTAATTAAACTTGAATCCCAAAGATAAGATACTCATCTTTGAATAGTCTGTACCTCGTGTATGACTGGTATGTAGCATAAATTCTGAAATTATTTTCAGAAGAAGAATGGAAAAGCCTATCAGTAATTTGTCAACTTCAAAAAATTTTTTAGTGACAGTTACACTGCCATAGGAATAAGAAATGTTTATTTTTTTTAATTGAGAATAAATAAAATACAAACACTAAATACAAATTAATTCAGGTTGTTTGGTTTTTTAAAATAGAAACAATAAATATTAATTCCTACAAATAAAATCCAATAGTTTATGCACACAAGTGAAAATACACTGTGTAACATGTGTAATTGGCACAGAGACCTAAAATAAAACACTTAACAATTTCCATACGTTTTTCAACTAAAGCAACAAGAAAATAAGGGAAAGAAAATAAGTTAGACTGCAAATAATCTTAAACTATAATGTCAAAACCAGTAATTTTAGTTGTAAGATGCATCATTAATATGGCTGTAAATTTTAAAGTAGTGTTTCATATTAACACCACATTGTCAGGCTACCCAAAGTTCTTTATGATCAGATACAAATGACTCTTTGATATCTGATTCTAACATATTTTAAGATTATGCTATGGGATTTTCCCTTTATTCCTTTAATTTTTCCAATTCTCTTTTTTTATTGTTATATCAAATAATTTTAAACTCAAGAAATCATGTGTCTGTAACTATATCCTAACAGACAAATTGTGTATTACATACGTATTATTTACCAGCTTTTCACAAAAAATCCATTTAAAAAAATTTATAAGCATTTAGTAACATTACAAAATGTAATTTATTATGTAAATCTTTTCAACATTTCAATGAATATTAGGTTTGAATGACAATTCCTGGAAACCATAGCAATAGGTAATATAGTACAAACTTTGATATAATGTTAACAAAAGGCATTCAAGGAATAAAGATTTAAAAAGGTTACTTATGATCAATGGGTTCTATTATCAATATGCAAGAAAAAGGGATGTCTGCTTCTTCCACCCTCCTAATTATTCTTTTATTATTTAATCTCAAGTTTATGTCACACATAATTTAGATAAAGATTGATTTATCTGTGTACTTTGGGAGTGCGGCAAGTCCATTTTTAAAATATATGCACAAATTTCTGTAGGTTTTAGTTAATTATTTTCAAATATATTAAAACTATTATAAAATATGTAAGAAAAAAAGGTTCCCTTAAAGTCTGGAAAATAATAGTAATATTTAAATCTATAGTCTATAACAAACCTATGCAATGGCAAATATAAGTATTTTTTTAAAATAAGTATTTTTAAGAGTCAAGAGTCAATTCTGAATAAATTACAGACTAGTCTGACATTTTCAAAATAGAACACCTAAAATATAAACTAAATCTCGAATTTTATCAGTTATCAAACACTTCACCCCAATTATTTATAATGTAGTGAATAAAGATTATGTAACTGAATTATTAAGTAATTAAATCTGTGCATCAACTAAAAAAAGAGATTTAACTTTTAAAAACTGGTTCTAAAAAGTCTCTTAAGTATTTTAAATAATAAACTACTCCCAAGTGTTACTTTAATTATTTCAAGTATTGAATTATACAATCAACAAGAACATGTAAATCTAGGAAAATTACTATAATATACAATTTTCTCAAGTAAAGTGATTATTTTGGTATTACGGAATCCTAAAACCTTCTATGGAAGGAATGGAATGCAGTTTTGTCAGTGCTGTGAAATCAGTTTCATTTAAATATGTTATTAAGCCTACTCAAATATAATGCAGGGGTTGAATGGGCTTCTATTATAAAAACTCAAGAGAATATAGAATATTAAATAATAAAATTCTAGGCGTTGAGTATTTCACAGACTTGAAGATCTCTTTATAATGGAAATAAAGTTATACACATACACACACAAATTAATTGGGGGGGGTGGGAAGTTAAATTTTTTTCTACTAAAAGCAATGCTAGTACATATTAAAGACAATAATTAGAATCCTTACCTTTGCGCTGCTGTTTTTACTAACGTTATCTGTGCATTAGCATGATGAAAACGTCTACCATGAACTACAGTTCCAGAACATAATGATGCATTTTGTGTATTTTCACTGCAGATTCAAGAAACAAAAATATTTGAATAGGGAAAAATTACATATACACATGCAAAAGAAATATTTTCATTTTAAGCTCAAAAAAGACTTCATTACTAAAAGAAAAATTTATTACTAAATAACACCAAGTGGCCATGCTGAATAGCTCTTTAGTTTTCTGCTTCTTAAATTTGGTTTTGAAATATTTTCACTGTATTTTACAACAGATGAAGTAAAGTAGATATTAAAGATCACTAAAGTAGGTATTAAGAGTCCTTAACTCCACTTCCGATTCTTTCTCTGACATGACAATTACTTAACTTTTACGAACCTTAGTTCCCTAACTATAAACTGGCATGGCAGAAGAAAATCATGGTTTTCACCCTTATTTCTGGGAGATAAAATAACTCATCTGATCTTTTACAGTAGTTAACTACAAAAGCCATTAGGAGAGGTGAGTTATGTTTGTTAAGAGGAATAAGAAATCTTAAAGTCCTTTGTTTAGATAATATTAATAAGCATTCCTTAATGAACGCATGATCATCTTCATACTAACTAGATGAAAGTAACATCGTTTTTCTGAAATCTCAGCCTACTAGAATATATAAGCTTTGTAGTATTTTTTTTTATTCTTAAACAAGAAATCACTGCAACTAACCCTACTTACAAGATTCGAGACAAAAAATTCATACACTGAAACGACCCTATCTTCTAGCATAATGAATATTAAATAGAGAAGACATAGGTTGGCCTGATGGCCACAAAGATATCAAATCCTTTCTTTCCTGTAGAAGTATGTGGTGATGTGCCTATACCTCAATTTCTTATTGTTGCTCAACATGTTAAGTCCAATTGGGTTGCCTTTCAAAGTTTTAAAACTTTCAGTCTTGTTTCGTCTTACATATGTCTTCAAGATGAAATCACCAGAACTAGTAGCAACAATTTCAGATCGACGATTTAACTGCAAAAAGATCCATAAATGTTAAAGAGTCAATTAATACCACAACCAAATAATATATCAACAACTACTTGACAATTCATTTAAAAAATATACTAAAAATGTACCAGCTATTGGGGATTGGGGGGAGAGGATGGCAAAAACATGGATCCATGAGTATATCAATTCTGATTCTTTCTTTTCAAAAGTTAATATAAATTTCTAGGAACATGGGTATTTATTATCTTTTTTGGCAAATATCTCTAAATAGACTGAGTTTTGCTTATTTTTTTTCATTTTTTGTTGTTTTTTTAAAGGGAGGGATAAAGAGGGTATTGAGTTAGGATACCTCTCTTCAGAATGTGAAATGTAAGCATTAGCTGCTGCCTGTGAAAAAGTACTGCTAAATACATCACTAAGCTGTCATTTAAACTTGTATTTTCCTACAAGTCCTTTAGCCCAAGCAAGAGTTTCTATGTTAACACAGAGAGATGTCTTTACACTTTCAATAAGCAACTAGTTAACTGCCGATTACAGAGAAACTTGCAAAGCATTATCACCTCAGGCAGATCCCAGTATGATAATGGAATGTCCCCTCTTGCTAAATTCTTCTCAACAAGAAACCTATTATTCACTGCACAAGATTTTAAAGTTAACCTTAGACTCATTAAAGTTTTGTGTTTGATTGTTAAGGGGAGCTGGTGGCACAGTGATTAAAATTAAAACACTTTCTGTTAACTAAAAAAGTTGGCAGTTTGATGTGTCAGGCTGTTTCTGCAAAGATGTACTGTCTTGAAAACTCAAGAATTAAAACTACAGAATTGCTAAGTCTACTGAAGAGTGGTGAATAGAATCTCGGCAATTATTTCAGCAAAACATCTTAAAAACTCATTTTATCTTTTATTTTTACATAGTGGCTTGATGTTTTATTTCCTTTCACAAGAAATAGTCCTAAGAAAACGGCCAACTTGACTTTCTCCCCAATTATCTCTATAAAAACGCATCACTTCCTCCGCTATGAAGTATTTCTTTAGTTCCTAATCTTTTCTAAATTGACAACGATGTACCCCACACCTCTCCCTTCTAGAAATGGTGGATTAGGTAACGCAGTCCATAATTCCCTCTATCTTCTGAAAACAGATGGGCAATCTCCTCCTATGCAATTTACAGTGTAAGAAAACCTGCTGGAGGGTCAGCTATGAGTCTATTCCCACTCAACGGCAATTGAAAGACAAAATACAAATATTTTTAAAATGTTTGAAATTAAATAAAAAGATAACAAAGAAATATGGCATTAAAAAGAAAAAGACAAGAAACCAAGAAAGCTAAACCCAAATATGAGGATGCTTTTACCCTCAGTCACCTGCTGGTCACACAAGATGAAAGTGATAAACCACCTACAACCAGGAGTAGATGAATGAGATCTTCTAAGAATCAAATCCCTACGCACATCCAAAAACTTCTCCTACAGGGTAAAAAGGGAAGCCACAGACTGGGAAAAAGTATTTGGTAATGACATGTCAGATAAGGGACTTATATTCAGAATATAGAAAATACTTGAGACCCACACAAGATAAAGGTAAATAACCCATCAGAAAAATGGGCACAGGATATGAACAGACACTTCACTGAAGAAGACATTCAGATGGCTAACAAGCACATGAAAAATTGTTCACAATCCCTAGCTCTAAGAGAGATGCAAATCAAAATAACTAAGATATTATCTCACCCCAGTCAGAACTGCAAAATTTAACAGAACAGCAAGCAACAAATGCTGGCAAGGTTGTGGAGAAACTGGAACCCTTATTCACTGCTGGTGGGAGTGTAAAATGGTGCAACCACTGTGGAACGCAGTATGGTACTTTCTCAAAAAGTTGCTAATAGAGATACCATTTGACCCAGCAATTCCACTACTGGGAATATACCCCAAAGAGACCATAATCAACATCCAAGCTGATATATGCACACCCACGTTTATCCAACTTTGTTCACAATAGCAAGGAGTTGGAAACAACCTAAGTGTCCATGAACAAACAAATGGATAGAGAAGCTGTGGTATTTTCACACGATGGAATACTACGCTGCACTGAAAAACAAGGAACTCATGCAATATTATTCAAAATGGGTGACCCTGGAGGACATTATGCTGAGTGAAGTATATCAGTCACAAAAGGACAAATACTGTGCCACTGTTGTAAAGCAGGACTGACCTCGGGGTTGGGAGGAGACTGAGAAAGATGGGTTCAATAACGTATACTGCACTGAAACTGATGAGGAAGAAAACTGTTTAAGAGGGAAAATTATTAGGGATTTTTGTCATGACAGGAGTCCAGAGTGAAGGCAGTATAGTGGAGTGGACCTGGGGGGAGGGACTGTAAAAAAATGAAAAATTTAGGGATTTTTGGCATGACAGGAGTCCAGAGTGAAGGCTGTATAGTGGAGTGGACCTGGGGGGAGGGATTGTAAAACAATGAAAAATTTTTTTGTTTTTCCAAGAGGGTAGTGTACTGGGGGAGATAATTTGGGGGGGGGGGAGATGCAACATTGAATGAATGGAAGAAAAAAATGTGTTGAATTGGGGGGGAAAAAGAATGGAACAGAGGGGAAAAAAAGAATGGAACAGAGGTGGGGCTGAATATGGATTTCACTGGACTAAATTGTCTTCTAGCACAACTGACTAAAATGACAAATGTCTCTTTTTAACTCTCATATTTTTCCAGGTGTGTTGCTGCCTTTAGGTTTTGTCACAGCTATAACTTAGAAAGATTTGTTCTTAATTTTGGCTTAAATAAATCAATGTTCTTCTGCTGTTAACAAAAAACAAAAAAAAAAAACCAAGCCCCGAACTATCTATAGACTCACAAAGCTAAGGAAATTCTCTTTTTAAGGCAGAATTAAAAACCTACCAAATAAGGGAGTCCAAACAAAAATACTCTAATCTTTAGATTAATATTACAGCCTTTAAAAAAGGTGGATTCTATCTCATAGCTGAAATCTAGCCTCAAATCCTCTCAATCTCCATTAAAAATAATAGTTCTCAAATTTTTAATACACTAGGATTACAGAGACCAAACTGCCACGCCTTAAAGAGTTTTTTCTGACTCCGCAGGGGTGGTACAGGCTTCCGAATGTGTATTCTAAATGTTCCAGGATGATGGTGATGAAATATTTGGGAACCACTACATTAACATGATCAGGGTTTAGTATTAGTTGCAATTCTCAAACAGAAGTAAACTTTTACTCTCTTAAGATTATAATACCATAGGCCAGCTATTATTTCTGTGATCATTCATGAATGTCTAAGATTAAAGAGAAAATAACCAAGCCCATAAGATAAAACCATCTGATGAAAATCCTACAGAAACAAAACTATAATCGAGATTGTGGGGTTGTGGCACTCTTTCACTTTCCTTACTTAGTAAGAGAGTATTTAATTTGTTTTTGCATTTGGTAGGTCTTTCTCACAAAAAAGCATGGCAGAAACACAGATATTGTCAGTTACAAAGTTCATAATAGAGATAAATTCCATAAATTCTATTACCAGAAGCAATGGGCATGCTAAACTAGACAAATCAGTGGTCGATGCCCAGCTCCACTCCCAGAAACCATTATATAAATGTGGTAATCAAGTCTAAGCATGTGCATCATTTTGGAAAGTGACTCCAGTTAAAGACTCGCAGTGTGTGGTCCATGCTGACCCTAGACCAGGAGCCTCAACAACTCCTGGGAATAATTTTTAAGCATAAATTCTTAGGTGTCACTTAAAAAAACAAAAACAAAAATCCTGCTGTTTCTGATGGTTGGATTCCAATTCACAGTTCTCCTGAGGACAGAACATAGCAACTCCAGTTTCCAAGCCGGCAACTGTCACAGAACCATCACATAGATTACCAGTATTCAAGTGCTTTCATCACTGCAACTTTTAGGGCTCCTTAGTGCCAATCCAAAGCAGCCAGAAATTGGGACTGGGTCTAGGTGTATTTTTTTTTAATCTCCCTAGATCATTCTGGTAGTTCTTTGTTGATGTGCTGTTCCAGTCGTTTTTGGATAATCTTCAGTAAAATCTTGCTTGCATGTGAAATCAGTGAGATTGTTCTGTAGTTTCCA
>NW_006399944.1:2991589-3005270 GCF_000299155.1 Elephantulus edwardii | reverse complement strand
GAGCGGAGTTTAGGGCTGTTGTACATAGGGTCGCTATGAGTCGCAGGCGACTCGATGGCACATAACAACAACAACAACAGATCATTCTGATGTATGGGTTTAGGAACCAGTATCTATAACAATTTTGATAATCTGTTAAAAATCCTGGAAGCAAAGTTTCCAGTATTAAAGACTGATTATGTTATTTCACAGTTCACAGATAACGACAACTAATATTTATTGCATGTTTATTATGAATAAATCTTATGTTAATTCTTATATATGCAATATCTAATCTAAAAATTACATACATTCCAGTTGCTATTTAGACTGGAACGCAACAACTGGAATTAAAGTGTCAGATCAATTACAGATCAATTACTTGATGCTACTAAATGACAGGAATAAACGTACTGTAAGCAGAGAGAACAAAGCAATCACATGATCAATGACTCCTTACATGTAACCATAAACACATTATGTGAAAAGAAAAACCAGTTCACGAGGCTAAATAATCCTCAATTTAATAGTAACAACAATGTAGCTGTTTACAGAAGACTTGCAAGTACCATGTACTATGCCAACTACATAAAACCAAAACTCAAAACCAAACTCACTGCCTTCCAGTACACTCTACCTCACAGTAACCCTATAGGGCAGAAAAGAATGACCTAATGGAGTTTATAAGGCTGTACATCTTTACATACAGACTACCACTCCTTTTTTTTCCAGAGTGGCTAATGGGTTCAAACTGCTAATCTCCCATCTGGTTAAAATACTTTAACCATTTTACTACTTGGGCTCATTTATGTGAACTGCATGTTTCTGTTAAGTGTCACTGAATTAAGACAATATGATTCAACCTTATGAACAACAGATCAGAACTTTGCTCTATCCTAAATCAGCAGCACAATCTCTGCCATGCTCTACCCCACTGCAACAGTTACTGTGTCAATTCATCTTTTGAAGGTTTTCCTCTTTCTCTGACACTCCTCCTCTCCCAGCATGATGGAGCTAGCTCTTCCTGACAACACATCTAAATAATGAGATGATGTCTCCTCTGTGTGTGTATGTGTGTTACACTTTCTTTTTAATTTTGTTGTTGTTGTTGTGTGCCATTGAATCACCTCGAAGTGGCACAGGAGGCCCATCCTTCTCAAGTGGAACATTTAATGGATTCAAACTCTGCACCTTCAGGATTGCAGTGCAGTCTCTTGCCACTAGGCCCACTAGAGTTCCCATCTTTGCATCTTAAGGAATATGCTGGCTGCACCTCCTCCAGGACCAAGGTTTCTCTTTTGGCAGTCCATAAAATCGATAGTTATTTAGTTAGTTAGATTAGACAGATATTGATAGACAGAAACACAGACAGACAGATATAGAGATATATATTACAATTCTGTAGAGTGCACAGTAAAATGTAAAATGTAACATTTTGTCTGATTAACTGGAAGAGGCTCAATTCATTGGTTATTAATCTACGGAACATATTTAGGCAGTATACAAAATGTTAATATATAATTTGTCAGCAAGTTTGTATTTACCCTGCTATTGGTAAAAGGCTACAGAGAGTAAATATTTCAGGCATTTTGAATAACATGGGCTCTTCAGACCATCTTTCCCCAATTACTTGCTATGCATCTGAGAGTTGGACAATTAATATGGGTGACAGGAAAATAACTGAAACCTTTGAGCTATGGTGTTGGAGAAGGTCAATAAACATGCCATGGATGGCCAAGAGAACAGACAAGTAAGTCTTGGAGACGGTGCAGCTGGAATTTTCTTTGGAGGCAAGAATGATGAGGCTTCACCTCATATACCTGTTGCTAAGAGGTGCTATTCCTTGAAGAAGGACGTGCTACTGGGAAGGGTGGAGGGTCGGCTAAGGAAAGGAAGACCTTTACCAGGTGTACTGACATGGTGACTGATGCAATGTGCTCTTGTGTGTAGGGGAAGTGTGAGATTGGCACAGAAAAGAACAGGGTTCAGAGCTTTTGTTCATAGGGTCTCTATAGGTCGTGCTCAACTTCACAGCACTTAACAACAACAGCAACTTACAACTACTTAGTCTACTTAATTTTAAAATGATATCTTATATTCATAAAGTTCCACTGAAGAGCAGCTATATATAAACAAATGAGCATATCTGTCTTCTAGTGTCATTTTATAGGTTAAAGGTTAAAGTTACAATATTCTTAACAATGAAAATATTTTCAATGTTAAAAAATATTTTTATTTTTCTACCAATTTATTTTTTTAAAAAAGGTAAAAATCATTCTATTTCATGATCCATTCAAAAACAGGTTATTGGTAGCTTATGACCCACAATCCTTACTTAAGTTTGTCAATTCCTGTATTATGACATTAACTAGTCAGTCACTAAGGAGTATGACTAGTTGTTAAAATTTAATCCCCAAAGGAAAATAAATTTATGTTCAATATATATTTGTTACATTTTATTAGGGCTGTGAAATGTACAAAACCCTTCCTTATTTTGGTATCCTCAACCTTGTAATCCTTTTAACTAAAAATCTAGATAAGAAAATGATCTAAGAGGAGCTATTAAATAATTGAAGACATTTAAAACACATATGAGGTATATTTACAGTCTTAAAAAGAGACATTGAAATAGCAAACAATCTGACACTATAGAAAAAAACAAATTTGAAATTTAACAGAATTTCTACAAGTGGAAACATGTCATGAAAATTAAACAAAAGGAATAAACATTCAGTAAATGTATTAAAATTATATTGGATTAAAAATACATAGCTGAAGACAGAAATGAATGAATTGGTAGAACTGAAGAAATTATTCAAAAGATGGATAAGGGAAAATGTAATTGTCTTTATTCTTAAAAGTCCAAAGGATAAAAAGGCAAAAGTAGCAGAAGTAGAGAAGTGTTAAAATACTTAATTAAAATAAGTACGTCCTCTTATTTCATACTCATTTTTAGGTGGAGAAAAGGGATTATTCTCATTTAAGCCAGTGACCTAACTAGACCTATAAATTATGCAAAAGCCACTCAAAATATATACAGTAAGGCATATGAAAGCCAGAATCTGTGTAACATGGAATTGTCAGAAAATGCAAGCACAGATATTTGTTAAATCAAGTAATAGAAAAATGGTAACACTGTATATTTTGTCAAAAGTCAAAAACTTTAAAGATCATAGAAAATAAGTCAGTCTTATAGAATTCAGGCTCTTGTAAACGTCACAGTATAAATACCACAAATACATGAAGACTTTCCATAGGAGAAACAGGAGTAGATAGCTTTAAAAAAATCAACTTCTAAATCCACAATCTCCATTTTCACAGTTTCCTAAATAGATCTGATAAAAATACTTCTGTAAAAAAAAAAAAAAATCAATAAATTAATTTCAAACTCATTCCTACCACAATAACCTTTTTCCTACTTTCTGCTATCTTTTTGTTACATGCGAGGGACTTGACTACATTAACATCGCATAGAAATCCTATGAACAATGGCCCAGAACTGTGCTCTATCGTGAGCCAATCTCACGGTCATTGACACACTTAACTCATTGCCACAGTCACTGTGTCAATCTATCTCATCCAGGGTCTTCCTCTCCTTCACTGGCCCATCTTTTCCAAGCATGTCCTTCTCCAAGAACTGGCCCATCCTGACAATATGTCCAAACTGAGTGAAACAGAATTTCAAAATCCTTGTCTCCAAAAAGTAAATTGGTTTCACCCTCTCCAGGACAGACCTGTTTGTTCTCTTGGCAGTCCATGGTATGTTCAATACTCTTCTTCTTCAGAACCATAGCCCAAAGTCATCAAGTCTTCTTCTGTCATCCAGCTCTCAGGTGCATAGCAAGAATTGCTTGCTGCTATTGTTTCTTATTCTTAAATAAGAACATGGCCTGATTCGGGTGGACCATAGTCTCTAGACTGACATCCTTATACATTAGCACTCTAGAGAGGTCCCTAAATAGATTTCCCCAATGCAACTAGTCTTTTGATTTCTGATTGCTGCTGCGAAAGTTGTTGACAGAGGAACCGAGCAAGATGAAATTGTGAAGAACATTAATCTTTTTTTCATCATGATAATGTTGCCTATTGGCCCAGTTAGTGGTGAGGTTTTTGTTTTCATGATGCTGAGATGCAATCCATATAGAAGGCAGCAGTCCTTCTGCAGTAAACACTTCATTCAAGTCCTAATCAGTTTCAGTGAGCAAAGTTGTTTCATCTGAAGGGTTCTGACTATTTCCTCCAATCTAGATGTCACATTTTTCTTCATGAAGCCCAGACTCTCAAATAATCTGTTCCACATATAGACTGAAAATGTATGGAGAAAGGATACACACTTGACACACTCCTTTCTTAATTCTGAACCATGCCGAGTTCCCTTGCTCTGTTTGGACTGCAGTGTTTTGATCTAGGTTTCACATGTGCACAATCAAGCGTTCTGGGAATCCCAATCTACTCTATGTTAACCATAAATTGCTGTGATTTATACAATCAATGCCTTTGAAAAGTCCAAAACTGATGTCTGATATCTAGAAGATTCTTTTAACACATAAAATACTGGAAAGGCTTGGCATCACTCCCTGCTTTATATATATTTCTGCCAAAAGTGAAAAGTAGTGTAAAAGGATTTTTTTTAAAATCAGCTATTGCAAAGTGAGAGGGGCAAGAGTGAAGAAAATTGCATTTACTGATTTTGTATTTTTTTAACCTCAAGTATTATCATGAGAAACACTAATAAGTGTTCAAGAAAATCAGTGAAAAAGACCAAAAAAAAGAGGTTGAAACTGCTGGCCCTATTACACTCAGGCAACAAAGAAGTTAAAAATCAAGATTAAGGATATATTTATCTATTCTGAAGTAAAATGTGTTTATTAAAGGTGAAAATGTATGTGTTTATTTAAAATGAAAGCAGATTTGTACAGATAAAAAGTAAGACTGAACTAACCTGATTTCATGGATTGGCTTTGCCAAACAAGTTAGCTATTTCCCACAGACTTGAGGGAGATATATGCTATTGCTGATAGGTGCTATTGAGTTATGTCGAAACTTTGTTCTACCCTGTGCCAGCCTTAGAAGCTCAGATACGCTACAGCCCACCGGTATATTGATGGAATCAACCCATCTGGTTGGAGATCTTTCTCTCTTTTTCTGACTTTCCACTTTTCCCAAGAACTGACACCTCCTGACAACAAGTCCAAAGCATGGGAGTGCTCTACTATTGTAAAGAAAATGCACTTAGATAACATTTCCCAAAAAAAAAAAAAACAACCAATTTACTGATAATGTACTTAAAATTAAAAAGAACTAAAATATTTCTGATATGTTTTGCTTATAAATGTGATTTTTTTGAGATTTAAAAAGAAAAAGAATCTAATTCTTTGCATATCTATTTCCTTTCCTTATTGATAATCTTAGTACTTACTTCTAAAAAAAGTGTTTGAAAAGAAAACTGCAGCTGAAAGTTGTATTTTACTAATAATCATTATTCTAAGCTATATGAACTAGATAAATAACAATTTAAGAGCCAATTTCCAATATTATGTTTAGCAACTGAAAATATCTTCAATGTTTCTTTTTTTAAAAAAAACTTGTATTATTTTTACGTGTACCGTCAAATCAGATCTGACTGGTACAGGAGGAGATTGCCTCCTCCTTTTCCAGCAGAGCATCTGGTGGCTTTGAACCGTGTACCTCTGGGATTGCAGTGCAGCGTCTTGCTGCAATGTTTCTAAGATCAATTAAAAAATAGAACTTTTAGTGATAAGAATTTTTAATTTAAGCTTTACTGAATATGTATATTTTTATTACATAAAACAGGACAGGTTAATGAAATGATTTTTTAATCACAAAAATACACTATTAAAAAAATTATAGAAGACCTAATGTCAAAGGTGAATTAAGAGTATGAATTCAAAGACAAAGGAGAAAACTTCCAACTATTAAAATAGATATGCTTCATGTATCTTAAAAATAAGTGATGACACTGTAAGTGACAATATTACTATAATAGGATTCTCATTATTTTAGAGATCACTGAATACATATTACTGTCATATTATTTTAAAAACATCAATCGTTACATTCATTGTTGTTGTGTACCATCAAGTCAGAATCAACCCATAGCTGACCCTCCAGCTGTTTTTCAGAGGCAGTAATTGCAAGGGAGGAGATTGCCCAACCTTTTGCAGCAGAGCAGCTGATGGATTGAACTAAGTGCCTTTGGGATTGAAGTGTAAATTCTTACCACAATACCACCAGAGCTCTCTCTAATCATGAAAGATGTGTAATAAAGCATATATTTGCTCAAAAAGTCTGAGGTTCACTCAAGAAAATAATAAATATTAAGTTCTACAGATTTTATATGATAAAAAAATTTTCCATCCATTAGGTGACAAAACAAATCTGACTCAACTCACTGCTATTTAGTTGGGACTGCCTTATAATGGGTTCACCCTCCAGAAAGTTTCCAAAGGCTATAAAATACACAGGCACAGACTATCTATCTTGCAACTTCTTATACCATGCAACACTTAATTACGCTACAGCAAATAAATATAAATTACCATTAGAAGACAAGGAAATCAGCCCAAAATTCAAACAGAAAAAAAAAATAACTTGCATTTGACAATTCAAAAGAAAATACCTTATTTTCCATTTTTGGGTTAAAAAAAAATAACCCCAAGGCAATTACTACAAAGATAAAAAGCTCATGAAAACCATGAACACATGCAAAAGATTAGTTTCTAAAAATATTCTTTTATCAAATCTAAGAAGCCATTATACCGTGCACCACCCTATCATGCACCACATTTTTATTGTCATATCAATAAAAATTTAAAAAGACAAGCCATTTAATGACATCAATGTAAGACAGGACCAGTTTCCAGAGATGTCAAATGTTTCTGGAAAAACAGATTTTAGAATCAATAAAAGACTTTCTATGAGTCAAAGATAGTCCAAAGATCAAATACAAAATGGGGAAAGAATATGAATTATAAAATATAAATGGCTACACGTATGAAGAAAGTACAAATTAAGATTACACTGAAATAACTTTTATTCATAAAGATATGAAGGTTGAAAATGCTAAGAAGAAACTGAAATCAGAAGAATTCTCATATATAATTGATAAAGTGTAACCAGAAGACAATAATTAGATATGTACTTTCCTCTAACGCAACTGTCTCTAGCAATACAGCCTATCAATATGCCCACCTACGTGAAAAATAACGTAAACAGAAGGTTAATTTATTCAACATTACAAGAGAGGACAAAAAATGTTGGAAACCTCATAAATATCCTCTAGCATGGTAGTGCTGATTAGGACATAACAATGAAATACTATGCATCCAATGAAAGAATGAAGGTGGTTTTACCAATCTATCACAGAAAGGTACCATAAATATGTTAAGTAACAAAATGAAAGAACCATAAATCATGTATAGCATGGTACTGTCTAAAGGGAAGTGCTGAAACATATTTTTTTAATGAATAAAATCTCTCTGGAAGGAGAGGCAAGAAATTGGGGACACTGATTTCCCCTGCAATATGGAAGCAGATATTGGGCTTACAATTTAAAAATGTCAAGCAAATCCTTTTTTGAGAGCTTCTGAATTATAATTTAACTTTTTTCCAGGGGGGGGAAAAAAACACCACTTGCCTTTTTTCCTTTAGAGGTTTCAGAATCCTCATCTTCTTCTATACTGAGTAGATTTGCCCCACTACATAGAAAATAAGGGGGGAAAACCTTAAGTAAAAATTACAACTCACATATTAAATTCAGAAAGTTTTTCTTTTTTATGCTCAATGAATTTAAGGATCAGGCTTTAAAGTTTTTACTTCTTTAAAGGGTCATATGGTAAATAACAAAACCTTTGCAGGCCAAATGTTCTAACAATGAATCAACTCTGCGACTGTAATGTGAAAGCAATCACAGAAAATATATGTGGATGTGTTCCTAATTTTATTAATACAAGTGGCAACAGATTTGCCTCATGGTCCATATCTGCCAACTACTGCTTTAAATAAATACACATACACAAACACACACACACACTGAATTTTATGTATGTTTATTTGCTTTTCTCCTTTTGCAAAGATTGATAATTAGGGGAGGCAGAAAGAAATAAAAGACTGAAAACCTTCAATAATGACAAGACTAATTCTGAAGGTACTGCTGTTTACCTTCACTCAATCTTGGAAATTGCGCTGAGAATCACTGGCCTGAGATTTCAAAAGATCAGAGTGAAAACTGCAAAATTCATTACCAAAGAATCAGAACCAACTAAAAGCTGATCCTACAGTGATTTTTCTGGGGCTATAAATAGCACAGGAGGATACTGCACATCGTTCTCCCACTGATGGATTCGAACCAGAGAGTTGTGGCTTTTGGGTTATTTAGCAACTACCAAGGACTGTGCTAGGAGACCTTCCTTAAACATCAGACTAGTAAATATAAACATTCAAAGAGTTGGAGACCCTGAGGAGCCAATTCTAAGAATACACTTTGCAAACAAAATGTACAAGACTGCAAACACCTTAAGAGAACCACAGTATATCTTCTGGCACAGAAAGTCAAATACTTCCTTCTGAAGATAACTCTGAAGTTATTGATAGTAAAATACTAGCTATTCATAATAAAAATACAAACTGCTTTATTACTAGATATAAAAATTCCAACTTTTTTAATGCTAAAAATTATTTTCTTCCACTTTCACAAAAATGTTTCTCTGTTCAACTTAATCTCAGTATTTCAAAATTACTAAATGTATCCTCCTTAAAAAAAAAACTGTTCCATTATAAAAAATTTTTAAAGGTATCCTTAAAATACTGGTTTTAGGGGAGCTCTGGTGGCCTAGTGAGTGGCCAAGAAGCTGCACTACAATCCCAGAGGTGCACAGTTTGAATCCACCAGATGCTCTGCCGGGAAAGGAGGGACAATCTCCTCCTGTACCAGTCAGATCTGATTTGACGGTACACACAAATAATAAAATTTTTAAAAAAAAAAAAAAAATACAGGTTTTAAGTAAGAAACTTAACAGTCAAAGATCTCCTTTGTCCCACTACGTAGAAAATAAGAGGGGGAGGGGAACCTAAGTAAAAATTAAAACTTATACATTAAATTCAGAAAAGTTTTCTCTTTTTATGCTCAATGAATTTAGGGATCAGCAAACTTCTGTCAGCATCTCATAAATGAAGGAACATAAAATTGCAGTAATCACGAATGGAGTGATTGCGCAGATTGAAGTGAAGCACCTACAATATTTAGTCAATATATTCTGAATTACTTCTGTGTAAAATTCATTTAAAATATCTAAAATATTTGTGTCTCTAAATTTGTGGTTCTTCTGACCAGTGGAAAACCAAATTAATAAGCTAAGAAATCAGTAACATGGAATTTATAATGCAGATGTCCATCATACCAAAGATTGTGTTAAAAGGACAATTTAAAAATTTGAACAGCAGTCAATCCAAATATATTAATAATATATCCAAATATACTAATGAAGCATACTGAAAACTTCTTAACTTCTATCTGGGTGAAATATGTTTATAATTTTACTGTTTCTCCTATCTTGGGTATTTATGTAATTAGGGAAGGTTTAGATAGATAAGAAAGGTACCGAAGGACTTAAATTTCCAAATAAAACTCAAGGTCCTCTATCTGGATCCATGGATTTATAAAAAATTAGTGGCTTTTCAGGTCAATGCCTGAAAAAAAAGGTCATTTATACCAAAAATTTTAATTCTCTGTAATTAACATTTTCCCGGAGTATGGCTAATTTTTACTTACAAAGTTCCATGTATTACATGCACATACTTAAATAGAGAAATAAGACAACAAAATTACTTACTCATAAGGAAGAACTGTTTTTACTTTCCTAATGTTTCTATAAAAGAATTCAATGTGTAATGAAAACCATACTCTTTATTTTCATGGGATATAAATTTTTCTAATAAAAACTTGCATTCTTACAAAATATCTGAGGGGGGAAAAAAAACCTTACTCTTTATCTGTATCTCCTTCACTTTCTTCTTCATGATCAAAGCTCCAATTATTTTTAAAACCTCCATCTCTCTTAGACTCTGATCTAGCCAAAGCTGAAATGAAAACAAATATATAAGTACTGACATAAGATTAATTTTAAAAACTTGATATAAAATCAATATGAACATATCCCAAGACCTTTTGTTTTTCTTTTTTTTTATTGTCTCTGATTAATTCTTATAAATATCTTACTTCCTTCAAAAAGAAAAAATGTGTTTGTGCTCATTGAGCTAACATGTGTAAACTAATTAGAGAAAGAAGTTCAAATTAGTAAGATATAATAGTAACAACTGGTTATTTGGAAGTTACATGAACATATAAAATTAGCCTTAAGTCTAAACCTAAACCTGAGTACTGATTCCAGAAATTAGTACTTGTGAATTTGCCTGCTTTACTTAGGAGAAATATATCCAGACCACTATTTTCCTTTGCCTTAGCCAGTCATTTTAATAGAAGAAAAAGCAAGATTCTTCTGTGTTGGTAGTAAGGCAAACATTGTGCAGAAAAACTCAATAAAAAAATCAAATATGCTCACTGTGAGTTTAAAAATTCTAAGTTCATGACTGAAAGCTTCCAAAGCCATTGTTGTTGTTATGTGCCATTGAGTTGCTTGCGACTCATAGCGACCCTATGTACAAAAGCACTAACCCTTGCTCTGCCCTGTCCCAATCTCACTGTCTCAGACATCCGCACTGCAATTACCCCAGTCACTGAATCAACCCACTTCACAGAAGGTCTTCCCCTCCTGCACTGTCCCTCCACCCTCCCAAGCATGATGTCCCTTCTCCAAGGACTGGTCCCTCCTTGCAACATGTCCAAAGTATGTCAGACGAAGCCTCAGAATCCTTGCCTCCAAGGAGCAGCCCAGTTTAACCTTCTCCAGGATGAACCTGATTGTTTTCTTAGCAGTCCATGGTACACTCAATACTCTTCTCCATCACCACAGTTCAAAGGCATTAATGCTCCTTCTATCCTCCCTAATCACTGTCCAACTCTCTGATGCATAACAAGTGATTGCAAAGACCATGGCCTGTATCAAGCGTACCTTAGTCTTCAGAATGACAAAGTGACAAAGCCATTAGGTCATAGAAAGTTGGCCTCTGAAAAGATAATGAAGTCTTGAGCCTAGCCTATGTCTGAGGTCAGAAAAGATCTGATTTAAAACCTGAAGAGCAACACCCAGTTTCCATGAAGTCAATTCCAATTTTTTTAGAGTCGATGTATTGCAGAAAAGAACTGTCCTCAAGGGAGGTAGCCATGGGAAGCAGCTATCCAGGCCTTTCTTCCAAGGTGCCTGCAGCTAGTTCAAACAATCTTCTAGTTTGCAGTAGTCAAGTGCTTACCCAAACACATCTAAGATTTCTTGTCCAGAATCAGGGCCTAGAATACTCAAAATCAACATGGCCCAGAAAAGATTTATAAAATGCCATAAATCAACAGAAAATTAGTCAATATGAGAAAATTTAAAACTACTTTACACATATGTTAAAAATCCAAACCAGCTGTCATCAGATCAGTTCCAACATATTTAGTACTAAGAATAAAAATGTGTTTCATATGATTTTCATGGCTAATTTTCAGAAGTAGATCACTATCCTTTTCTTCCAAAATTCCTCTGTTGTTGTTAAGTGCCTTCTAGTCGAATATGACTCACAGAGACCCACCCTATGAATAGAGATTTGAACCCTATCTTGTGCCATCTTCCTAATTTGACATACTTGAGCCCAATGCTACAGACACTGTGTTAAGCCATATGTCTGAGGTTCTTACTCTCTTCTGCCATCTCTCTGATGTTACATGAAAAGAAATTTATTTTTTTTAAAAAAAGAATCGAAAACTTCAATCTTAAACAACAACAAACCAACAGCAAAGCATTAGGATTGGAGGAAGATTCAATAACAACCTGTAATATGTAGATGAGACAACCTTGCTTGCACAAAGGGAAAATTCCAAGCTCGAGAATGAATTACAACTCAAAGAAAAACAAAAATCCTTACAACTGGACCAACAGGAACAATCTTAATAAACAAAGAAAAGATTCAAGTTATTATGGATATCTTTTTACTTTTTTAATTCTTTTTACTTTTAAATGCCATTTGAGACAGTTATCAAGCAAATTGGTTTTTTTGTTTTGTTTTGTGGGTTTTTTGTTTGTTTGTTTTAATTATTTTTTGTTTGTGTACCGTCAAATCGGATCTGACCGGTACAGAAGGAGATTATTCCTCTTTCTCCAGCAGAGCATCTGGTGGATTTGAACCGCATATCTCTGTGATTGCAGTGCAGCTTCTTGCCACTAGGCCACCAGAGCTCCCTGCAAATTGGTTTTTTTATTTCAAATAATTCATCTAGATTTTGTTTTATGATATTATTTGTAATCCCCACATTGTAATAGTACTCTTCACACTATTTCCCTGCCTTAAGCTATTGATTGGTCTAAGGAGTGAGTATCTCCCAGGTATTTACCTTATTATAAGCTTGTTTACTGTCTGCCTGAAAGTCTCAAAGGATTCTTAAAGGCTATACTCTTGAGAGTTTAAGCAATCTCTTTAGACTACAAACACAATCACTTTAATGATTTTGAGTTTTGTTCCACAATTTTTTCCTTCTCTGTCCAGGATCGCTACTATCATTCCTTTAGAGTGGTCAACAGAAGCAGCCAGTGTCATCCAGTTCTTCTGGTCTCTGGGTAGTGAAACTGAAATCTGTGGTGTTCATTAGTCCTTTGTCAGTTTCTTTACATCTTTGATTATTTTTGCTCTGTGTTTCAGACTCAAGGATTTCATTTTACTTGAATCCACAATCAATGTCTATGGAAGTAGTAGTCGTCAGGAAATTAAACAATTAATTAATCACTAAGGGCAAATAGGCTACAAAAAAGTCACGCTACTGAGTAGCTCAAACTGACCCTATAAGACAGAACATAACTAACTGCCCCATAGGATTTCTGAGGCTGTGTTTAATGAACAGACTGCCTCATCTTTCTTCCACGGCAGCAAGTCTGAACCATAATCTTCTGGGTAGCAACTTAATACTGAGCCTACAGTTTCAGCAGCGTTTCGCTCAGTGGTAAAAAGCAAAGATGGCACTTTAAAGACTAAGATGTGCCTGATCCTTTGTATTTTTCAACTGCCTCAAAATGAGAGCTGGGCACTAAGTAAGGGAGACAGAAAAATTGACGCCTTTGAATTAATGGCACCAGTGAAGAACGTAAAATATATCATGGACTATGAAAAGAACAAATCTGTCTTGGGAAAAAGCCAGCTAAAATGCTCCTAAGAAGCAAGGATGGAAAGGATTCATTTTACTAACTTTTGGACCAATCATCAGGAGGGATCAGTCTCAAGAGAATAACACCGTATTTGGTAAAATAAAGAAGATCCTTCATGAAATGGGATGATAAGGTGGCTGCAATGATAGGTTCAAGTATAGCAAACAGTGAGGATGATGCAGGGCCCAGCAATGACATGGGGTCATTATGAGCCAGAACTGACTCAATAGCACCTAACAATATGTACATTAGCTACTATACAAATGTAAGGGTTTGTCCTCTGAGATGAGTTTAAAGAACTAACATGCCTGGAAAAATATCTGCAAAAGACTCAAGCAAGACCCACACCTCACTCCATACACAAAAACCAACTCAAGGTGGATCATGGA
>NW_006399944.1:2941588-2989334 GCF_000299155.1 Elephantulus edwardii | reverse complement strand
AACAAACTGGGAGGAGGGTAGAGAGAATAGTGCAACAATGAATGAATGGAAACCCAAAATCTCTGTAAATGTTTATGAAAATTAATAAAATATAGAAAAAAAAAAAGAACTAACATGCCAGCAGCAACAACTTCACCTACTAGTCATTAATTGTAAATATCATTCTTCAATACAAATGCTCAGAGCTCATAGGAGTAAACTGAAACCTAGACTGGAACAGTGATAACACAGGATGAGCCAGGTACATCTGTGAACGTTGGAAAGCAAGGCGGTGCTTAAAAAAAATAAAAGATGTCTATATCAAAAGATGACAATGAGGCAACCTGCAGAAATTCTCAAGAGACTGAAACAATGAATGATTGAATGTCAGTGAAACTATTCATTTCCAGTAAAACAAAAAATCTCAGTAGTAAACAGAAAATACTAAATACGTCATAAATGTAAAATTTAAGTTTCCAACAAAGAGAGTATCAAAATTATTTTTTGTGTGTGTACTGTCAAATCAGATCTGATTAGTACAGAAGGAGATTGTCCCTCCTTCTCCAGCAGAGCATCTAGTGGATTCGAACAACATGCCTTTGGGATTAAAAATTATTTTATAGAGTTCCATAAAATGTTGAAGATAATCTAATTCCAATAAAAGAGTTATTTTCCAGGGCAAATGAAACGTATGAGAAGGAAATTAAACAAAAATGGAGACCAGTCTTACTTATGAACATGGATGTAAAAGTAGAAAACAAAATATGAGCAAATTAAATCCAGTAATTGCTACTTTTATAAAAGTAAAATAAAAATCATAGCTAAAATTTAATCCCAAGAATGCAAAGCTGATATATGAAATATCTATAAGTATAATCTACCATTTAATGGATTAAAGAAAAGCAATAGCCTCAATGGAATTTTCTTAATCTATTAACAATGTCTGGGAAAAAAACCAGCAATATTTTAGCTAAACAGTAAGATATTAAAAACATTCCTTTTTAAATTATTGCACTTGACAGAATATCAAGCAATGCAGTAAGGAAAGAAAAACTGGGCGAGCTCTGGTGGCCTAGTGGCAAGAAGCTGCACTGCAATCCCAGAGGTAAGCAGTTCGAATCCACCAGATGCTCTGGTGGAGGAGGGACAATCTCCTTCTGTACCAATCAGAACTGATTTGATGGTACACACCAAAAAAAAATTTAAAAAAAGGAAAGCAAAACTTCATCATCTGCAAATAATCTAAGAATAATAACATCTAAGAGAGAATCTGTCAAATATTAAAAATAAAGTCAAATAAAGTAATAAGAGATCAATGTATAAAAATCAATTACATTTCTATATACTCAGAAAAAACTACAAAAGCTAATTTTAAAAATTGACATTACAATGACATAAAAATTTATACCTATAACGAAAAGTGCCATGGCAGTATAGTTATGAGTTCCATTGCTAAGCAAAAGGCCAGCAGTTCAAATCTACCAACAGCTCTTGTGGGAGAAAAATGACAAATCTCCCACTATTGTGGAATGTTGGGGAGAAAGGGAAGGCTTCTGGCTAGAACAGATCACCTAAGCTCCAGATAAGATCAAGCCTCCCACTGGCCTTTAATATGGGGTAGAGAAAGCTCCCCCACCTGGGAAGATGGCTGCGACGTTTGTTGATCTGGGAGTGATCTGCATGAGGCTGAGGTTCTTCTAACCAATCCACATGTCCCACGTCTATAAGCCCACCCTATTCTGCCTTCCTGTGTATATAAGTGCAGTGCAGTCCCAATAAAATCGAGCTGGATTGACTCTCTGATCCTCTCCTGGAGTGGTGTCTCTCTGTCGTGCTTACCCCCATCAGGGTATTGCTGTCAAGTTGCCCGTGAACTGACAGCTACATCTTCCCATAAAGCTTTACAGGGTCGGAAAGTCAAAGAAGCATTGTTAATGGATTGCTATGAGTCAGAAGTATGTAGACCACAGTGGGTTATGAATAAGATTATGACAAAATGCAAAAAAACTTTCTAGAGAAAAGTAAACTCTTTACTCAAAGATGTTAAAGACCAAAATAAGTGGACAGAAAGATTCAATCTATTGTCTAGCTTCAATACAATTCCAATAAAAATGTCAATTATTTTAATAAATCTGACAAGCCAGTAGTTGTTATGTATCACAGAGTTGGAACCTTCTCATAGCTGAGCTTCTAGCAGGTTTTTAGAGGCAATAAATTGCACAGGAGACTGATTGCCCACATTTCTCTCCTGTTGAGCAGCTAGTGGCTTTGAATCACATGCCTCTGGGTAGGTAGCACAATTCTTTACCACCAAGCCACCAAAGTTTCCTTACTATCAATTAGTGGACTATAAGTTAAAACATCTAAAAAATCCATCAGACTTGACAAAAACCAAACTATCAGACAATATTAAATAGGTAATGATGTGTACAGACAAGAAAATTATGAAACACTTTGGTTTGCTAATGCAAAATCCAAAAAGGATAGTTTCATAACAAAATTAAAATAAGATAAACTTGAGAAACAGGTAAATCCTGTGCAAGTAAAGACAAACGAAGACAAAGGAGCTGAAACTCAAACTCGTGAAGAAAATGCTGATGAAGCAGATCCTCAGCCCTAATTGCAACTGGGACAAAGTCATTCTTTAACACATCTGTGATAACGATGAAAACCAATATTGGCTGAAGAAACTAAATGCCAAAACATTTGTAATCTAATGCTGTCCAAGCCACGGACTTAAAGGATTAAAGAAGTGTTGGTTTTATGGTAGCAGAGGTAATGGGTTTTGATTTTGAGAGTGAAAGGTTCAGAGGGAAAAACTCCAATGTTGTTGTTAGGTGCCACAGTTATTTTTTTTTATAAACAATGACCTCATGTGATAGGGCCAAAATGCCCCACAATGTTTCCTAAGCTATATAGTCTTTACAAGTAGATCTCAGGTCTTCGCCTACCCTCCTAGAATCACTGCCAGCACAATTAAAAGTCAAGTCCTAAATCGCTGTGGCCAGCAGGGCTCCTCAGAAAACCCAACAAGACACTCAGAAACAGCAGCTGAAAGCAACACTTGCTTTTAGTGTTAAAAAGATACGGCATGAATTATCTACTCTCCACATCTGCTGTCACTGCTTTTACCCATGACTGATGGATCCTAGGAACTAGGATTTTAAGTTCAAAACAGTGAATCAACAATCTCTGGGCCATTCCAAATAATGTGACTTAAGTGTACATTTTAGGGTTACTGCAATCATGACCATTAAACAATCTGTCTTTAGATTGTGATTACTGTGTTTTTCACAAAAATAATAATTCTATTTCTATTATTGTGAATATTGTGACCACGTTTCCCAAGATTTTAGATAAGGAAAAAGAGAATTACAGTAGTAAAGTCAGTAAAGGGGGAAAAAGGGGAGGGGGAATAGAATGAAAAATTTGATTCTTCCTTATTGTAATTATATTTGGCCAGTTTGACTCTAATAAGTACTTCATTATAGTGAAATTAATGACTACTTGCAGTTGTTATTTATTTCACTGAGACAAATAACAAATTTAATTAATAATTTTGCTGTATCTCCTTAGCTTGCTAGATAGATTGGCCAGAATTGAAAAACTTCTGGATCTTACACATAATATCATTTTCAAAGAAAAGAAATACTATGAATGTGAGAGGAGGAATAAATATTTCAGGGTACCTATAGGAAATTAGGGAGCTCTGGTGGCTTAGTGGTACATACTGTACTGCCAACCCAAAGGTACCTAGTTTGAATCCACAAGCTGCTCCACAGGAGAGAGATGGGCAATCTGCATCCCCAACATCTGTGAGATTTACTGCCTCTGATAACTTGCTGAGAGTCAAGTCTGACTGCATGGTGTTAAGGATGTATTGTTCAAGATGGCTTTATTAGCCATCTGAATTTGATTTTGACTTTGCCATGTGGATGGGCAGGGATATGTGAATAGGTGGTGTTAGCATATCCACAAAGGGACTGGGTAGTCTCACCAATCCACAAAGGGCCTGACTAGTCTCACAATTAAATTAAGAGGACCTAGCAGCAGAATAGGAGAAAACTTACCACCTGCAAAGAAGCAAGAATAAAAGGTCCTAAATATTTAAATTTAAATTTGATTTTTGTAAATCAAATAAGAGACTGCCATCTTCCTTCTGTCTCCCTACAGACTGCACCAGGAGAGCTTCCCAAACAAATACATACTACATATCAGAATCCTTTACAGCCTTAATACATACATATTAACTAATTGTAACCCAATGGCAATCCTATGAGGCAACTATCCTTTTCCTGGTTTTACAGATTAAAAAAAAATACTGAGTATGTTAATTTATTTTTCCAAGACTGGACACACAGTGATTGAACTGGGATAGTTAAGTCTTGAAACCTGACATTCTCGTACCCAAGTTCATGATATAAATTAATTTCTAAGAAAAATTCCTTCCATTCCAAATGAGTTTATGCTCTGTTCTATAATGAAATACATTAAATAAAAAGATAATATATTTATAATTCATTCTGCTAAGATTACAGTTGAGTTCTAAGTGTCGGGTCGCAGGGGAGCTCTGGTGGCCTAGTGGCAAGAAGCTGTACTGCAATCCCAGAGGTTACAAGGTTCAAATCCACCAGATGTTCTGCCGGAGAAGGAGGGACAATTTCCTCCTGTACCAGATCTTATTTGACAGTACATGCACAAAAAATAATAATAATTTAAAAAAAAGAAGTGTCGGGTCAATGATGTCCCAAATGCTTGATTTGCTATATAATTCCATGATTTCCAACATTTCCCTTCCAACAATTCCCTAGCTCCTCTCTGTCCCTTGGGTTGCATAGTATGCTGGAAAAATCTCCCAGAGACTCAGACTTACCAGGAGAATGGCTCAAGTACCTGTAGGTATTGCAGACACTGGCGAGTATTACTGATTTTCCATTAAAGGCAGGCGTCCCAAAATAAAAAGAGAGGTCCCACGAGCTTATATAAATAAGTCACTCATAGGGTGGGCCTTGTATCCCACCCTAATCCTCTCTCCTTAATAACTTCAGCACAGAATTAACATTTAATCAGAAAGACATTTTGAATGATAAACCTTAGACACCCAGAGACCACCCTCTGGTTTTTCTAACCATCACCTTAACAATCAAACTTAAACAATCAAATTAAAAAATCACACTTAGTGGCAAGAAGTTGCACTGCAATCTCAGAGGTGCTCGGTTTGAATCCACCAGATGCTCTGCTGGAGAAGGAGGAACAATCTCCTCCTGTACCAGTCAGATCTGATTTGACGGTACACACAAAAAATAATGAAATAAAATAAAAAAATAAAAATCACAAACAATCAAACTTCCCCTTACAATGATAATGGGAACTATACTCATGAAAGCATTGAGCTAGCAACTTCATGTGTCATGTCTTAATCTTCCTGACTTCAGACAGCCAATTTGAGATTTGTCCATCCCTATCAAACCAGTGCACTGAAGAAACAAGCATGTTCCTTTCTCTGGAGAATGTTCTGTTCCAGTTAAAACATTTAACATGTATAGCCTTAAGCAAAGACTAGTCAGGAATACACCATCAAGTTGCAGCAATCAACAGTAACTCACAGCATGAAATATATTCATCTGCTTGTGTTCTAGTCAACTATTTCCAATCACCAATTCCTAGGTCCAGATGCGCATCAGCTGCAAACTCAGGAGTCCATACTTCTTCTTGTGTTCCAGAAAAACTGATTTATTCACTCAGTCTTAACTCCCACATCATGCCAAGTCAGTAAGATGGGGTCTTCATGACTCCCTGCTCCAAAAGCCAGCAACCCTTTTGTGCTTATCCACGTATCTGTGCATGTTAAGTCAACAGTGCCAATTTTAAAAGGCCAAACTCAGGGAGCTCTGATGGCCTAGTTGCAAGAAGCTGCACTGCAATCCCAGAGGTGCACAGTTTGAATCCACCAGATGCTCTGCTGGAGAAGGAGGGGCAATCTCCTCCTGTACCAGTCAGATTCGATTTGATGGTACACATACAAAAAATAATAAAATTGTTAAAAAAATTCAGGGGAGCTCTGGTGGCCTAGTGGCAAGGAACTGCAACTACAATCCCAGGGGTGCACGGTTCGAACCCACCAGATGCTCTGCTGAAGAAGGAGGGACAATATCCTCCTGTACCATTCAGATCTGATTTGACGGTACACGCACATACAAAAATAATAAAATTTTTTAAAAATTCATAAAAAAATTTAAAAGGCCAAACTCAGCCTGTCTCTTTATTGCTGGATGCCTCTAAACATAAATCTCTTCAATCCAAAGTCCAAGGTGAATCTACTAATGCATTAAAATACAAATCTGCTCAGAGTACTGGAGGAGCTCAATCTTCCTTCAGCCTAAACTCCATGTCCTCTAAATTCTATTGCTTTCAACGAGCACTTCTCTGGGGCAAATCTTCCCCCCTTTCAGTATATTCCATCACAAGTACTAGGCTTGCATGCTTCCTTTGCAAGATGCGGTGGAGGTGCAATCCACCCATCAAACCCTTCAGAATTAGTTGTTTACTCAGGAATCACTTCTGCTTTTGGTAAGCACCTAGATCACGGGCTGTAGCATCTGGCAAGAAGAAAACAATTTCAGGTGTTGTGGGGGGAAACTATATAATAGTACCAGCATCATCTTCTTCTTTTCCAGATATCCTTGAAAAACAGGAATCTGTCCAATGGTCAACCTCCCTTAGCAGCTCTCATATTGAGTGTGAACATTCATTCTTGAAAGCATGTGAGCTAGCCCTTCATACCCTTTTGCTCCCACTTTAAAGAACAAATGTTTCAATTGCCCATTCCAATTCTCTATGAGACTTATTATTCTGATGGTAGTGGGCAACATGTTATGTCAAATTAGTATCATGTTTCTTACCCCAGTGCTGCATTCTGTGAGCTGTACAGTGTGTTCCTTGGTCTAAGAAAATATAACTTGGTGGCCAAATTTTTGTCCCAGCCCTTTAATGGTATTTTTGGCATCTGTATCTGTTACAGTATATGCAAAGCTGAGTCCAAAGTAAGTATCTATTCCTGTAAGGACACATTTGTAGCCACCTGGTGCCACTGGTCAGATATAATCAATCTGTCAACTATGTGCAAAGCCTTCTTCCCTAGGAACCTGTCCCACTGCCATCTGCAATCTCTTTCTCTCCTGCTGGTAAGCAGAATAATCTTTATTAGTGCTTTATGCCTTTGAGGGAGAAAGAGGAATATGTCTAGTTTCAGTCCATCTTTGCACTGCTGCAGAGAGTGCACCAACATGTCCACGTGCTGATTCCAATCACCCTCTGATCCTGGCAAGGATTTCTTTTGATGAGCGTTGAAATGCCCAACTCTAATGCATTCCCTAAATTCCCTGAGTGCTTTCCATAGCTCCATGCCCCACACTGATTTCACTTAATAATCCAGTTTTCCGTGGTCCATTTGCCTGTCCATAGGGCTAAGCCATTAGCCACTGCCCATTAATCAGTAAAAATCCAAACATATGAATCCTCACCACTGCCCAATTCCTCAGTCATTGGCTAGGAAGGCGGCATGCAGTTCAGCCCACTGTACCGATCTCTTCTTGTCTTCCCCAATCAGGGTCTTGTCATCTACTAGCATTCATGTGATGGCTTTCCACATTAAACGCTGCGTCCCCTTTCAGCAGGAAGTAGCTAAGAGAATACGCCGTCCCCTTTTCCTTATGACTCAGGGTGAAGTCTCTCTCAGGGAGGAGTGATAGGGAATGGCAAAGGATACACTGACAAAGAAGATTAATCAGAACTGGCTTTGACAAGCACTGTGGCATTTGGACAAGAACAAACTGGGAGGAGGGTAGAGAGAATAGTGCAACAATGAATGAGTGGAAGCCCAAAATCACTGTAAATGTTTATGAAAATTAATAAAATATAATTATAGAAAAAAAAAAAAAAAACGCTGTCCACATATCCTGGAACTGCCAGCTAAGAACCACACAGATCTTTGCTGATTAGCAGAAAGTTACTCAATGGGCCCTGAAAGCCTCTCTGGAGGTTCCAGGGTAGGGCCAATGGGGAAAGAGGTCACTTGATTGCAGATATGGTGAGTACCTTCCCACATTCCCCCAGTAGCTTGTTCCTAAAGGAAAATTTCCATTTTATCCAAGAACTATTTTGGGTGCCACCTTCTTTTAATAGTGCTTCTCTGACATCACCCATGACATGATGGGTATTTCATATCTCATAATAATCTTCCTGTGATTAAAGCAGTCTCATTCAATGCCTAATAACATGCGCTTCAAATGACATGTATTGTGTAGTAGTCATCAGTAAATTTCCTTGTACAGAATCCCAGTGCATACCACAGGGCAGCCTTCCTGGGTTTTTGTCATAAGCTCCAATCTTCAAAAGCACAGGTAGCAGATACCTCAAGAATCATGTCCTGAATGTGGATCAAAAGGGCATAGAGGCAACGGGAGTAAAACTGCTTTCTGTATTTCAGACAGACTGCTGTTGTTCAGGTTTCCATTTAAATACAGTTTTCTTACAAGTAACTTTACGGATGGGAAATAACACTATTACAAGATTTGGGATATGAGATTCAAAATTAAATAGGCCAATCAAACACTGGACCTCCTGTTTAGTGTTGCGAGTAAGCAGTATAATAGTAGTATGCTCTTAGTTGCCTGTGGAATATCAAAGGTAGCTCCTGCCCAGGTTATTCCCAAGAATTTTACTGTGTGGGGAAGATCCTGAATTTTTACTTGACTGAGGCTCAATGTAAAGAAGACAAAGATTCTCACCACTAGAACAATCGGTAGCATCAGGATGGATTGTGAAGAGATTGAGATTGTTCACAGCTTCAGTTTGCTTGGCACCACGGTCAACACTCTTGGCACCAGCAGCCAGGAAATAAAAAGACGTATTGCGATGGGAAAGTCTGCGGTTAGGGACCTCTCCAAAGTACTCAAGAGCAACGGTGTCTCTCTGGAGACTAAGGTGCGCCTGATACAGGCCATGGTTTTTGCAATCATTTGTTATGCATCAGAGAGTTGGGACAATGACTAGGGAGGATAGAAGGAGAATTGACGCCTTTGAGCTGTGGTGCTGGAGAAGAGTATTGAACGTTCCATGGACTGCCAAGAAAACAAAAAGATCCACCCTAGAGAGGGTTAAACCAGGCTACTCCTTAGAGGCAAGGATTCTGGGGCTTCGTCTGACATACTTTGGACATGTTATAAGGAGAGACAGGTCCTTGGAGAGGGACATCATGCTTGGTAGGGTAGAGGGACAGCACAGGAGGGGAAGACCCTCTATGAGGTGGATTGATTCAGTGACTGGGGTAATCGGGAGGGTGTGTCAGAGGCAATGCGATTGGCACAGGATAGAGCAGGGTTTAGGGCTGTTATACATAGGGTGGCTATGAGTCGCAAACGACTTGAGGCACATAACAACAACAACAACAAACAACATATCAACTAACCTCTATTGGTCATGTGGGCAACCACTGTTTTCAAATCACTTCTAGCCTGTTTTTCAGTGTCTGGTATTAACAGGATATCATCAATGTAATGTATAATTATATTTGATATCTGAACCAAGTGCAAGTCTCTTCTTACCAGGTTATGGTTATGTCTGGTGAATTCAGCTAAGGATCTGAGATCCTTCCCAGGTGAAAGCAAACTGTGGCTGTCTTCTCTGAGACTGGAATAGGGGGAGGAAAGCATCTGTAAGACCTATCACTGAGTACCATACTCCTCTGGTCTGCTGTATTTTCTGCACCATTGATACCATGGCTGGGATGACTGAAGCCATTAGGTGGTACTCTTTATTTAGGTCTTGATAGTCCACACTAACCTCCATGAGCCATTTGCCTTTTTCACAGGCCATACAAGGCTGTTAAACAGAGAATTTGTGGCACCAACAAACACTCCAGCCTTTGGTAATTATTTCCTTCTGTCAACCAGGAATCCTATATTGCTTCAAATTAACAACAAGATGGACTAAGGCATTTCTAATGGTTCCCATTTAGCGTATCCAATCAACAGTGGCCTCAGGCAGACTTACAAGCCCTCAATTTTACAATATCTGGCAGAGGAAGTATTCTCCATATACAGGTAATATCCATTAACAATAATACATTCAGGTAAAAAGGTGACTTCGTACAACATCTGTTTGTATTTTCCAATTCTCATTAAGACTTTGACTTTAATTCCGTTTATTGTTGCATTCCTATATCCTCCTAACACAACCTTAGGCCCCTTCAAGATTTTATCAATAGGTTTGGGAATTGTAGTACATTGGGTTTCTGTGGTTCCTGTGTCCAGAAGCCCCAGAAATGTTTCTTTCTCTACACCAAGGCCATTTTACCCATAGATGTGCATATGACCTCAGGCCCCCAGTTGAGGACTGGACCAGAAGAGTCTGGTCTTCCCATCAAACCTTATGAGCTTCTGCTTCAAGTGATTCGGGTGGGTTTCCTCATCATTAATTACCTCATGATTATAATGAATAGAACAAACTTGTTTAGGCTTTGTTGACGCTGGGGAATAAGAGGGAGTCTTCAGAACCTATCTGAACTCCATCAATGTCTGCTATATGCATCCCATTCCTTAGTAACCATCTAAAAGTGTCCACTCTACTGTGGTAAATCTTTCCCCCAGTCTCCTGTGAACTGCCTATGAATTGCTATGATGTTTCTTTTATTTCCCATAAGAAGTCTTTTCAATAGAGCTGACATAGCTTCTTTAATTGGTGCCTTGTTCTCCAGTGGCAAAGCTGCATGTTTCCATGTTGGAGGAGTTCCCATAATTACTATTTTTGTCATGGCCTCTATAAGAGGCATATTCATTAGATAAATATCCTCAGTGCCATAAAACCATTCCAATATGGTTGCACATGGAGAACAACAGCTTCCTCTAAAGTACAGCATTTGTTACTCAGATAAGGAGGACAGTTTCCCCTGGAGGGATAAACAAACCAAATCACAAATCTAATCCACTCTATCAAGCTAATGGTCCCTTCTGGGTTAATTTGTTGTGTGATTGTATCCTACAACTGCATTCATGGCTATTGTATAGATAACTGTGGGTCTTGCACTGTTAACCCAAAATATGCTTGCTCCACCATTCTGCACCATTCAAAACCATAGATACTTTCCCTAAATTCATCACTCCTATAATCCATTTTCTGGAATCTACCAGCTTATATATTACCTCTAAGACATATCTCCTGGTTAAAATAGTTTCTTGGTCCTGCTGATCTGCATCTCAGATTGGTGTTTTTGTGACCATAGGTCAAAGAGGTATTTCTAGTTACACCACAAGGTTTTTCTTTCAAGTAGACCCTGAGATTAAAAGGTGTAACACTGTCCTGGTAGTACTTGGTTCATCTCTGATTTCAGCCATCTTAGTTCCTACATTCTTTTCCCCTGCATATGCTGCCACTACTGATAACAAAAAAAAACAATGACTTTTAAGTTTCACTCCTTATCACCCTGCATCACTCCTTATCACTCTGTATTCAGTTAACCAGCTTTTCAGGGTTAGGTTCACTAACTTCATGCTTTCTGTAACTGACTGCAAAGTAATTGCTGCAATAATCCATGCGTCTTCCTTATCTCATCCAGAAACCAAAGGTTTCTCATTCTTTTGTTTACCCTTTTTTCTCCAAAGGCAGATTTTACAAAGAGTCTGGACCTTTGGAGAGAATGTCAATGCTCTAAGACCAATTGTATTCATAATTTGTTCCTCTAAGACTATAGCGTGGACAAACATTTCAGTATTTTACAATTCTGGCACAACCAAATGCTGGTGGACGCATGTGTATCACCCTCAGCCCAGAGATCTTGTGGTTTTGTTTTCATCCCAACTGGGTGTCAGCAGAGGTGACTTGCCAGATGAACTGGGGTTCTCTGGGTCTGAGTCCGCAAGCATTTGGGCGTTCCGGAATTGTAAAATACTGAAATGTTTGTCCACACCTGTGGGCTGAGGGCCAGTGTGTTGTTAGTCTTGGTTCCAGATGGACCTTTGGAGAGCCTTTAGAGTCTTAAAAAGAGGGACACACACATATACAACGTTCAGGAATCTTTTAGCTTTCTTTTCATCCCAAGAGGGTGTCAGCAGAGGGGACTTGCCAGATGAATAAGGGGTCTCTAGCGCAGAGTCCTCCAGCATTTGGGCGTGCCGGAATTGTAAAATACTGAAAAGCCCTCAGGCTTGTTTTTCATGAAACATTCTCTAGGTCATATAACCCTCATCAGTCCACTTCCTGTATAGAGGTAAACTACGGTTGCTGTGAAGCTGAACACTGTTACACTGATGTATATCAAATGTGATAATGGTTAAGGATGGTGGACAGTGGAAGCAGGAGTGGCATCCATTTCCAAAATAGCCTGCTTCCAGAAAACCTATGAACCTGGAGAAAGGATGAAAGTTATACAAGCATCCAGGTCTTTAGTTCACAGAGTCGCTATGAGTAGCCTACAACTTGAGGGCACTTAACAACAAGATTAGTAGCAGACCAGTAATAAAAGTGTCAAGTCAACACTGTCCCAAATGCTTGGTCCATGTTTTTTGACACCAACAGGCCCTCCTTTGTTCAATTCCCTATCTCCTCTATGTCCCTTGGGTTCAGTGGTTCAAGGAACATCTGAGAAATTACTCAAGTGACTGTAGATATGCAGCCCAGTTTTGCAGACACTGTGATGTTGCAGATGATCCACTGAAGGCAAGTGATCCAAAATAAAAAGATAACTAGCACTGAGGTCCAATGAGGTTATATGCAGGGCTCTCTGGTGGTCTAGTGGCAAGAAGATGTACTGCAACTCCAAAGGTGCATGGTTCTAGTTAGCTGCTTTGAGAGAGAAAGATGGGTAATCTCATGTAATTAAGTGCCTTTGAAAAATTCACTGAAAGGTCAGCTATCAATCAGTTCTTACTCCAAGGTACAAAACAACAACAACAGGGTGGAGCTTGTATCCCACCCTAATCCCTTCTCCTTAATATGATAAATACGTCAGCACATAATAAATAATCATTGGCTGTTTGCTGTTGTTGCTGATTCAAGTTTCAACAACAGTCTCATAGCTGACTCTCCAATAGGTTTTCAGAGGCAGTTAATGGCATGGGAGGAAATTGTCCATCCTTCTGCAATAATCAGCTAGGAAAGACATTTTGAACGCTAAACCTTAGACACATAGAGGGAATCACAATTTAACAACTCAACTGGAACAGAAACACGAGTAAATATTTAGTCTGAAAGCAAGTAAGAAGTAGCACCAACACTGGGAACAATCAACTTTTCAAAACTAGGGAAATTGAAAGCAAAAGGAGTGTCTGTTCATATCCTGTGCCCATTTTTCAATTAGGTTTTCCTTTATCTTGTTGTTGAGCTCAAGTATTTTATAAATTCTAGGTTAAGTCCCTATCAGATATGTCATTACAAAATATCATTTCCCAGTCTGTGGCTTCCCTTTTTACCCTGCTGGAGAAGTTTTTGGATGTGCACAGGGATTTTCTTCTTGGAAGGTCCCATTCATCTATTTTATCCACTCCTGGCTCAATATTCAGATGGTGAACAAACACATGAAGAAATGTTCAAAATCCGTAGCTCTAAGAGAGATGCAAATCAAAGCAACTATATTATCTAACCCCAGTTAGAACAGGAAAATTTAACAGAGCAGCAAACAAATACTGGCAAGGCTGTGAGGAAACTGGGACCTTTATGGTGGGAGTGTAAAATGGTGCACCACTATGGAAGGCAGCATGGCGTTTTCTCAAAAAGTTGCAAATAGAAATACCATTTGACTCATCAATTCCACTACTGGGAACATATCCTAAAGAAAAGCCACCCAAGCAGATATATACACACCCATGGTTTTTGCGGCTCTGTTCACAATAGCAAAGAGAAGAAACAACCCAAGTGCCCATCAACAAACAATGGTTGGAGAAGCTGTGGTATATTCACACAATGGAATATTATGCTGCACTGAAAAACAAGGAACTCATGAAATATTATACAAAATGGGTGACCCTGGAGGACATTATGCTGAGTGAAGTATCTCAGTCACAAAAAGACAAATACTACATAGTGCCACTGTTGTAAAGTGGGTCTGACATGGGAGTTGGGGGAAAAGTAAGAGAGGATAAATAATGTATACTGCATTGAAACAGATGAGGGAGAAAACTGTTTAGGAGGAATATATGATTAGGTATTATTGTCATGACACAAGTCCCGAACAAAAGCTGCATAGTGGAGTGGACTGGGGGCAGGTGGGATTGTATAAAAATGAAGGAATTTTGTTTTGTTTTGTTTTTTTACTTTTCAAAGAGAAAACCAAACTGGGGGTGAGGGGTGGGCAGGGAAGAAAGTGTGCAACAATGAATGAATGGAAATACAAAGTCTCTGTAAACTTTCATCAAAATAAAAAAAAAAAAATAGAATAGAAAATAGAGTAGGGCTAAATAGAGAACTTTGTAGCTATTGCCCTGAGCAGGTCAACTCTAAATACCTTGGCTCTATCCTGTGAGATAGAAATGGCTTTGAAGAAATTATGCCAAAGTTCAAGAGATGCTATGAAGTATTACAGTCTCAATAAAAGCAACAAACTGGGTTCTGAAGTAAGTTATATGTTAAATAAAGAGAGTAAGGTAGAAAATGGATTTTTTTTTTTTCATTTAAACACAGAAGCACACTTCTAACTTAAAGGTCAATAGTTCAGCTCTATGGGCAGCTCCAAGGGAGAAAGATGGGTTGCCTTTTCCTAGAATAATTTTTTGGAAACCCAATGGAAAGTCATTATAAGTTGGAAATGACTGATGGTAGTAAGCTTTGTTCTGGGTTGGTTTGTTGTGGAGGTTTAAGTAGGGCTTATTTTTACATTAAGACAAGATCCAGAAAGGAAGACAAGGCCACAATGGAAGGAAAACAAACAGGTGGTTAAAAATTCAGTTAGAGACTGGGAAAAAGTATTTGAGAATGACATGTCAGATAAGGGACTTATATCTAGAATTTATAAAATACTTGAGCACCACAACAAGAAAAAGTTAATAATTCAGTTGAAAAATGGGCACAGGATATGAACAGACACTTCACCAAGGAAGATATTCAGATGGCCAACAAGCACATGAAGAAATGTTCAAAATCCCTGGCTCTAAGAGAGATGCAAATCAAAACAACTATGAGATATCATCTCACCCCAGTGAGAAAAGCAAAATTTAACAAAACAGCAAGCAACAAATGCTGGCAAGGTTGTGGAGAAACTGCAACTCTTATTCACTGTTGGTGGGAGTGTAAAATGGTGCAACCACTGTGGAAGGCGGTATGGGGCTTTCTCAAAAAGTTGCAAATAGAAATACTGTTTGACCCCTCAATTCCACTATTTGGAATATACTCCATAACCACCACCCAAGCATATATATGCACGCCCATATTTATCACGGCTTTGTTCACAATAGCAAGGAGTTGGAAACAACCCAGGTGCCCATCAACAAACGAATGGGTCGAGAAGCTGTGGTATATTTACACAATGGAATACTACCTTGCATTGAAAAAATAAGGAACTCATGCAATGTTATTCAAAATGGGTGACCCTGAAGGACATTATGCTGAGTGAAATCTCTCAGGCGCAAAAGGACAAATACTGCATGGTGCCACTGCTGTAAAATGGGACTGCTAGCATGGTTGGGGTAAGACTGAGAAAAACTGGATAAACTGCGCATACGGCACTGAAACAGATGAGGGAAAGAATTAATTTAAAAGCGATGTTATGACAGGGTATTATGGTTACTACAAGAGTCCGCAATTAAGGTTGCATAGTGGAGTGTACTTGGGGAGGTGGGAGGGATGCAGGGGGATTGTATATCAAAAAAAGAATTTTTCTTTTACTTTTCAAAGAGAGGAAAGAGCAAACTGGGGAGGGGGGGAAAGCTGGGCAGGGAAAAAAGTGCAACAATGAATGAATGGAAATCCAAAATCTCTAAATGTTCATTAAAATTATTAAAATAAAATCTAAAAAAAGAAAAAAATTCAGTTAGAAGAAAAAGGCAAAGGAGAAAGCCAGCTACATATGAACAAGTGCAGTATGAAAAAGAACAAACAAAACAAGTATGGAAATGACTTGTTAGATATTCCTTGGAAAAGGAAAGGCTACCAAAAAAATACAGGTTACCAAAACAACTATGAGATAATCATCTCACCCCAGCAAGAACAGCAAAGTTCAACAGGGCAGCAAACAATAAATGCTGGCAAGGTTGTGGAAAGACTGGAACTCTTATTCAATGCCTGTGGAAATATAAAATTGTATATCCACTATGGAAGGTAGTCTGGCACTTTTTCAACAAGTTGGAAATAGAAATGTCATTTGACCCAGCAATTTCACAGGGAATTGCTACGACATTTTTTATTCTTTTCCCTAAAAAAAGAGCCATGATTCAAACAGATGCATTCACACCCATGTTTATTACTACAGTATTCACAAGAACAAAAAGATGGAAGGAACCCAAGTGCCCATCAAGAAAGATAAACTATGGAACATTCACAAAAAGGAATATTACAAAGCACTGGAAAACAACAAATTCATAAAACATTACACATCATGAGAGAGGCTGGAGGACATTATGCAGAGTGAAATATCTCAGTCAAAAAGGACAAATACTGCATAACACCACTGTTATACAACAGGGCAGGCATAGAGGGGCTAGAGAGAAAATGAGCAAAGAGAGTGAATAGATAATGAACACCAATGAATGGAAGAACTGTCCAAAAGGAATATATGATTAGGCATCATATTTACGTCAACAATCTGGAACAAGAGGTGCATTGTGGAGAGGGCTGAGAGAATGAAGGGGGTTGGGAAATGTAACATTTTTTATGTTAAAGAAAGAAAAGTGAGTGGTAAAGTAAAAAAAGAAAACACAGGTTACAAGAACTAGTTACCATCCCTTGTATTATATGCAAAGGATTCATATTTGCTTTCCCTGGTAAGTATTTGCCCTCTTTAGACATTTAAGTAATTGTGACAGACTTGAAAAAAAACACCAACAACTAGATGGTGTCACTTCCAGTCTCATCATATATTTCTCTCCTTTCTGGAAACTTACTTTCCTCCTCCTTTTACTTCTCTATGCCTAGAAAGTTCTGTCTCCCCAACTCCCTTTCTCCTAAAAAACTAATTGCTGAAAAGTCAACTCTGACTTAAAGCATCCCATACACGTCACAGAACTATGCTCTGTAAGGCTTTCAATGGTGATGTTTTGAAAAGAACATTAGCTGACCTTTCTTCCAAAAAGCCTTTCAGTTAAATGACCCTTCCCCCTTTGTTATAACTGACATTTGTAATTTTACACTTATGAATGTGGTTGTTTGATTACTTACTTTCTTCATGGGATTGGAAATTCTGTGGAGTAAGAATGAATGTTCTGGAGTTTGTTTTCCCCCTTCATCATCTAGCTAGTGCCTACAACACAAATCAAACCCAATGCCATCATTTCAATTCAGATTCAAAGAGACCCTCCAGTAGGTTTCCAAGTCTGTAAATCTTTCTAGGAGGAAAGTGCCCAGTTTCTCCCTTGGGGTGCCTGGTGGATTAAACGGTCCACCTTTCAGTTAGCAGGTAGGAACTAAATGACTAGGGATCCTTAGCTTACAGCCTTGTTGTTGTTGTTATATGCCGTCGAGACACTTGTGACTCATAGCGGCCTTATGTACAACAGCCCTCAACTCTGCTCTGTCCTGTGCCAATCACACTGAGGTGCTAAATAATTATCAACTGAACAAATGGGAAAAGTCAGAAGAGAAATCTGTCAAAATTATCTATCACAGTTAGAAGAGAAATTAAGTATGAAACGTTAAAAGCGAATAGAAGAAAAATAAATGAGTCAAAATGGGGAAGGAATGCAATATAAACTGTGACTTAATTAATTCAAACAGCACCCAGGTCTTATGTTCCCTAGAGAAAGTTAAGAGGAAGTAAAGTTAAAATTTCAGTTAGCAGTTATTTAGGTGGCAGCTATAGTAGTCTGGGCTGTGCGGCCAACCCAAGGGCACAGCGTTTGAATCTGTCAGCTGCACTGTGGGAGAAAGATGAGCAATCTCTTCCTGTGCAAACCCACTAAAAGGGTCAGCTATGAGTCAGTTCTGACTATACAGTATACAACAATACAGTATACAACAATAGCTTTTAAAGGAAAAGATTACTTGAAGTAAGACTAGAGACTTAAGTAGGAATTACACCTCAACAGCAAGAAAAAAAAAAAATCTTCACATTAGATCAACAAGCAATATTGTGATAAATGGGGGGAAAGTCTGACATCATCAAGATTTCAATTTATTTGGATCCACAATTAACAACAGCTCATGGAAATAGCATCAGGAATCAAACAATGTAATGAGAAAATCTGTTACCAGACTTTATTAAGGTATTAAAAACAAAGATGTCATGGTGTGGACTAACGTGCACTTGATTCAGGTCATAGTATTTTGAAATGTTTTATATCTGTGCAAGATATTGGACTATTAATAATAGAAACCAAACAAGAATTCTATGAATTACGGAGTGGAGAAGAATATTAAATACATTGCAATACAACATGCATGTGTGGTGAATCCGCCAGGTGCTCCTCGGGAGAAGAATGGGCAGTCTCCTTCTATGTTGTTTACTGCCTCTGAAAACCCACTTGGAGTATGTGCCAGTTCCAACTCGAAGGTGAACAACAACAACCAGAAAAATAAATATGAAAAAAATACAAAAAACAAAACAGATCTGTCTTGAAAAAATACAACCAGAATGCTTACAAGTAAAGATGACAAAATTTCTCTCATATATATGAGTATATGAACATGGCTTCTGACTCAATAGTACCTAACAATTCTTTAAACATGTTGTTGTATGGGTCGAGTGAAAGCTTATTTATAGCTGACCCTCCAGCAGATTTTCAGGCACTATAAATCAGAGAGGAGACTGTTTCCACCAAATGTCTGTCTATCTCATCTCAATAAATGAGTTTCCCAACTGTGCAAACTTAGATTCTGAGTCATGTTTGAACCACCTCTTCCCTGACCCTCAATAAGCCCTATATTCTGTACATTTCAACATAACACTTTGCCCCTTCAATCTCTACTGTCACCAGTGTAACCCAGGCTCATATCACTTCTACTTAATGTTGTCAGCTACTAGCAAGCAGCACCAAACTTCTCCTGCACCATCTCCTACCTACTCCTGTAATATCCTCCTGACTCATCTTTATTCTTGTTATTTTCAAATTCATTCCATATCAAACAGATAAAAAGATAAATCAATCATGCTATTTTCTTACCAATGACTTCCCACTGTTCAATATGATGAAATGGAAAAATGGCACCATCCTAATTCAGACAGATAAATTTCCTGCCTTATTTTTCTAACTTTCATTCAACTTGTTCCTTTACTTGCTATCCTTTTGCCCCAGTGATCTATTAGTCTAATAAACTAAACCTTCATACGTATTTTCTATACAATGATGTGTTAACAGTATTTTCTTCATACACAAATCACCTCTTCAGGCACTCCTAACCTGATCATATTGTTATGTTACATCAAGTCAAGAGCCTGAACACAGCAATATGTAAAAACAACTCCCTCATTCTCTCATTGCTATTTCTTCAATAGGTGTTTTAGTAGAACTGGAAAAAAAAAACAAAACAAATTAGTTTCTCTTTTGATAAACACATGCATATTTATCAGACTTGGAATCTACACGACTGTAACTAACAACTGCTACAACTGCTGTTATGGGCTATCAAATTAGAACAAACTCATAACTGACCCTCCAGCAAGTTTTCAGAGCCAATGAATCACACAGGAGATTACCTATCTTTCTGTTGTCAAGCAGCTGGTGGATTTGAACCATTTGCCTTTGGGTTAGCATAGCAACTCTTAACCAACAAGGTCACCAGAGTTCTCTTTGATTAACAATTAGGAAAAATGAAATACTAAAAGGGAATAATGTTATGTTTGTTCATGAAGGGGGTATGATAGCAACATTATCATTTTTATTATGTGAGTTAAAGTTTATAGAGCAAGTTGGTTTCCATTCAATTCATACACATCATGTTTTGTTACACTGACTATGCGACATGCATTTTAAATAGATTTGTCAGATCTGAGCAAATCTGAATAAAGTAGCTAACTATGTAAAAATTTTGGGGTAAGATTGTTCTAAGTGGATTATTTTTTGTTTACCAACATTCTCTCCTGCTAAATATAAACTCTTAGAAGAAAAGGCTTTGATTATTTTATGCACTGCTGTACTGGCTCTGTGGAAGAAGGAAGAGTAATCCTCCCCCCAAGTGATTTACAGCCTTTGAAAAGCCATGGGTGGGTGACCTATGAGTTGGTTCCAACTTGAGGGCAATTAACAATAATACTGCCTTTGGTACAGTGCCTAGCACAGAGTAGACGTGCTGTAACTGAATGAAAATCTATTTCAGTTTTTCCAAAGTCTAGTGGAGAATAAGGGAAGCAGCTCCCCTAACAGTACGTAAATGTTCCATACAAGATAGGACACAGGGTTCAGGTCTGTTGTTTACAGGGTTGTTGTGAGTCCTACTTGACTGCACGGCATCCTACAAATAACAGCAACAACAACGGAGAAACATTTAAAAAAAAAATAGAAGTTATAATGGAGTATTTTATGATTAGAAGTAGATGGAAACAAAAACTATGGTAAATAAAACACAAATAGGAACATACAAAAACTCACTGCTTGTACAGTCAGTGCCGATTCAGACTTCCACTGGGTTTCCAAAGCTGTAAATCTCCATGGGTGGAGAATGCCCATAGAGCCACTCTACTAAAAAGCATTCCATTTATCAGATACAATAAAAAGTGACGCTCTTGTTTGTGCTGTCAAGGTAAATCCAACCCATAGCTGAACCACTATCTGATTTTCAGAGGCTGTAAACTGCATGGAAGATGACTACCCCCTTTTTTCCCCAGAAGCAGCTATTGGATTCTATATGCCTGCCTTTGGGATTGGAAGACCAACGGCTTACCCATTAGGCGACCAGAGCGAGAGCGAGAGAGAGAAACAAAAATCCTTGCTTTCCTCTTATATTCATGCTCAAAACAAGTTACAATAATTTTCTTTATTGAGATGCTGAAGAAAACATGATGAAACTCTGATCTTTCAAACCAGAGCATTTACAGACTGCATATTTGTAGATCCCGAAATTTGGAGCCGCTCTTATATGCTGACTTTATGTTTTTCCATCTCTCCTATCATCATCTGTTGTTGCTGTGTACCACTGAGTTTCAAATGACCCACAGCAGACCCTTTAGCAAGTTTTCAGAGACAGGAGGGAGGACTGCCCATCCTACTCCCTGCTGCCGGTGGATTCAAACCCTGTGCCTGTGAGACTGCGTCACAGTTTCTTCCCACTAGGCCGTCAAAACTTAATCAAAAGCCTAAAGAAATCCAGGATTCACAACAGCAGAGAGAGAAAAAAACATCAAAGCCCACTGAATCATCTGAGAAATGAATATACTGTTAAGTATCAGTAAACCACCTTCTGAGTTTCCTATTTCAAGTCATATAGTAACAATAATGCATACAGCACCACCTGTAAGCCAAGTGGCACGGTCATCACAGCGTTACAGATACCCATTTTGCCCAAACTAGAGTGCAGGAAAATGAAATGAACCCAGAAGAACAAGCAAGTTAGTGTATCTCACTAGAAATCATGCAAGGCTTTTGTCACTTTGGGGTTTTTGTCCCCCCTTTCTCTTGTCACTTTTCACTAACGGCTGGTTTGTCTAGCAAGATAAGACTTCTCGCTTTGTAGAATATTGCACACGTTTGTTTTTTCACCTCTGCCTCCATTCACTAAGCAGACTATATTCAGTCGTGTTCCAAGTACTATTAAAAATACTGATAATATAAAGAGTAAGGGAGATATATCCACCCTCGCATCTCTTGTTAGAATGTTACTAGAGTTAAGATACACTTTAATTCGGAAATTTTTAAGTACTTTCTGAAAAAAGATACTGTTTAGGATGAAAAATCATCTTTGTCAAACGACCCTAAGAGTCAGTTGAACCCAGGACAGCAAATAATCCATTTTCCTTAAAATTCTACTTACAAACTCAGTTACTAAACAGTCCATCGTCAATTTAAGCAACGTGAACATGAACTTTTGGTCCACACTTACACAATGAATTAAGTTATTTGGGGGAGCCACAGAAAAGGCAAAAAGAGCCCATACTGGCATCTATTAGCACTACCTTCGACAATAACACAGCTTTTACGAAGACTGGCAGAAAATGTTTCACTTTCCCTCGCAAGTGAGCAGAAAATGAGAATCAAAGTTCGTTAGCTTTGGGGATCGTCTCAAACTTGACGTTAGAGGCTGCATCCTCGTCTGTTCCTGAGAAATTATTTCTAAAATATCTCTACAAAGTACACTTCGTAAAGGTATTCTGACAAGGCCAGGCCCTCCTCTGAAGTAAACATCAACCAAATTAAGGCTCTGGGAGACGAGAGTTCGGGGGGATAAGGACACGGCCTCCAATACCTGCTTCCACGGGCTCCCGATTTCCCCCAACCTCCCGGCAATCGGAAACTTTCCACGAGCGAGAGCCGAGCGCAGGTCGGTTCCCATTCTCAGGCCACCGCCAAAACTCAAAAACCACCCAGGACTCGTTGCAGCCGCCCCCCTGTCCCGGCTCGCGGCCCGACCCCGCCGCCCAGCGCCCTCGCTCCACGCCCGGCCAGGCCGAGCGGACTCGAACCCGCCGCCTCCCCAGCGCGGCCCCTCTCCGCCATTGCCCCGGCGGCCCCCAGCCCTCGTTCCCCTCAGCGCCCTAAAACCCATCCAGTGCGGGCAGCTAAATCTCTGCGGTCCCCAAGAACTCCGTTCTCCCCAGGATCTCCCCGAGTCTCCCCCGCAAAGGCAGAGAGAGATACGTACCTTCCAGAAAAGTGATCTCCGCGGCGCCGCCACTCTTGCCGGCCGCCATCTTCCTCCTCCCACGCCGCCGCCTCCTTATTCCATGGCCCAGCCCGCCGCCACGCTCGCCGGGATGAGGGGCCGCGCCGAGGGAGGCTAGCCGCTGCAGGGTTGCGGGCCTTCCGTGCGGCCGTCAGGCGGGCGGCGCTCCCACCGCCACACCGACCTACACAAAAGCCGGCCAGGCGCTCCCGGGCCTGTCCGCGGGCCGCTGGCTGACGAGGCCCGCGGCCGCTCCTCAGGCCCCTCCGGCAGAACGCAAACGGCGGCGACGGCGACGGCGTTTCCCGGGCCAGGCTCCTCTCGGCCCACGACTCCCCATCCACCGCCCAGCTAGGCCGTCCGAAAAGCTCTCACCAGCTCCGGGTCTCCAGGAAGGAAGGGGGAAGCCGAGCGCACAAACACACCTCCCTTCGCCCCGGGCAGTAAAATGGCCGCACCAGGGCGGCAAGATCTCCGCGACCGTCAGGCGCCCCCGGGCCCTCCGGTGTCTCTGCAGCTCCCGCCGCTACAGCCGTCACCCCACCCCGCCCAGGCGCAAATGCATCAGCGTGGGCCTTTGCGACTGTCCATGTGGACAGGGGTGGGTCTCCTCAGCCACCGCCGCGCGTCGGTCGCCACAGCAGCCTCCGCCGCTCCTCCCCCACGGCCGTAGGAGCTACCGCCCCCGCCCCGCCGCCGCCGCCGCCGCCGCCCCGGTGCGGCTCCTCGCGAGTCCGGGCTCGGCTCGCAGGCTGCAGCGATGGATGCCCGCCGCGCCGCCTCTCTGCGGGGCAGGCCCTGCGCTCGCCGCTCGGTCCCAAATCCCAGCCGCCGCGGGCCGACCTGGCTGCGGAGCGCTTCCGAGCGGCACCGCTGTTGTGCTGAGGCCGCGTGGCTCCCCGGTGTGGAAGAAATGTAAAAAGTGCATTTCGTGGAGGAGACCTTAGGGTTGAAACCGTAGCCAACGAAAGGGAAAAGATAAAGAGATGGTGCATGCAGTTAGCAGGTTTTGAAAAGGCTCTGTGGTCCTCGTTCTTGTCTTTTTCTTTCTTTTTTTAAAAGTTCTCGAAGGAATTTATCAGGGAGTAACATTCGGGAGTCCTCTGGATGGTAGTGTGAAAAAGAAAGTCAATCCCTTTATATTCCTGCGCCTGAGGCTTCCAAAATAGACCTTGTGTCTTGTTAGGCCTTATCATTGTGAGTGACAATAATTCACTGAGTTTCCCCTCCCTTTTATTATTTTTATTACTAAAAAAAATTTCATTAAAGAAGCATTTGAAAGTACAGAAAAAGTGACGTTACCTGTAGTCTCAGCACTGAAGCTCAGCTCCTATAGGTGAAAAGTTTTCTAGTCAGCACTTTTAAAAGTTTCTAAATTTTTAAAATTTCTCACTATTCCTCTTTTTAAAAAGATTATGTATGCTCTTTGGCCATGGAATTAAGCAGTTATAATAATGCAGGAAACACTGAGTACAATATTTAAGGGATGAGTCATGCTAATGTAATTGTCCTGTGAAGCAAGAAACCTTTTTAGTCTCAAATTTCTTTAAAAATCTTTTCCTAAAATGGAAAATTATTGTCTCCTAATTAAGATAGAGTAATGTAATGAGTATAGTTTGTTAAAATTTGTTGAGTTTTGTTGATGGAGGATCTTGGGATATTGCATGATAATGTTGTGACTATGGCTGTCTGTGCCAATTACGGTAATAACTGAGGACTGGAGCTAGTAGGCACTTGTGGCCAACAGGACTCCTTTTACTGAATCCAGAATGTAGTTTTCAAAAGTAAATTTCTAATATTAAAATACGAGCATCTTGACTTTGAAGTTGGAGAAAGAGCCAAGAAATGTGGGTTACCTTTTGGAAGTTGTAAATGTTAAAGAACTGTATTCCCCATAGAACTTGCAGAAAATATACTTGTTGATTTTACTCTAGTGGGATGATTGTTGGATTTAGGATGGACAAAAGAACAAGATAATCCATTTGTGTTAAGATGTTAAATATTAATTTATTTCAGCAGCCACAGAATATGAAGAAAACCAGAATGGTAAATCAAGCCCTTTTTCAAACAAAATCAGAAACTCTGGAGGTGAGGTAGATAAATCTGTTTTAACAAGCATTTCAGGTCATGCTGCTGTTGCTGGCCAAGGGACTGACTTCACTTTGAGAACCACAGACTGAACAGTCTCTGAATCTCCACTTCAATTGTTTTGACTCGATGAGTCAACAATTATGAGTAAAATGGTCTATTTCCATATTCAGATATTGTTGCAGTTGTGTGCCACAGAGTCAAAATTGACTCGTAGCTGACTCTCTAGTGAGTTTTCAGAGGCAGTAAAGAGAATTACTTTTCAGCATTAGCTAGTAATTGCTAAAGATCATATATCCCTTTATAAAGGATACAAGGCTAGAGTTAGAAAAGGTCCCTGAAATTCAGACTTATTTAATAATACACGCATGTACATTTAGTGTATTTACAAATGCATATCTATGGAAAATAGTGCCTATAGCAATTAGTTTTAAATTACTAAATTGGCAGTGGTAACTGGGATGGCAAATAGAAACTGTTCATTGTCACCTCATTCTCACCCAAGGGCACATGCCACACCCTAAGTAAACTACATATATTTACACTATTGATAAAATCTTTATAGTGGACTTCCAGAAATAGATCTGATTGAGGAAACAAGTTTACTAATAAATTATCAGAAAAACTTGTCCTACCACTCACCTAGCACCACCCGATAATAAATTCAATGCCATATACCTTTAACCAATCCCATAATCCCACTTACGTATTATTCACCATCCCAGTCATTTTCCCCACCCCCTCCTGGTATTTAACTCCTCTAGAGTCTGCAATTTTGAATTTTGTAACTTTTTATTCCTACTCCAAATTTGTAAGAATGTATCTTTTTCATTTTTTATCAGAGCCCCTTTTTCATTCTATGATGTAGATGTTTCCGCATATATACTTTGCTAAACTTTTGCTGTTGCCTAAGCAAACCCCATAATGTCACTCTATGACAAAGCAAAATTAAATTCTGACATATAACGGATAAAAATTAGATTACGTTTGAATAGATGAGAAATGACTGTCAAAGAGAGGAACTGATAATATCTCTTTCTTTGATTTTGGTGTTTTGTTTTTAGTGGGTTTTTTTTGTTTTGAAACCAAATATTCACTTTAAAGAAATTTCTGGCCAATATATGAACCTGCTCACAGCTTTTCTTTTACTCTAAATTTTAAGTCCTTTCTTTTCTTTCTTCAGTATTGACATCTGTTTACTAAATTTGCCTCTCAAAATAGATGGCTAACTGGAGAAGTAGAGACTGTCATGAACTGATAGTCATTGATTCAATAAAAGTAGCAAAGTGATTGGTCTATATTTCTCCCTTCTGTTCTTTGTGAACATCACATTCTGTCCATTTGCTTTTGTTCTAGAATCAAAATCATTTCCTTAAAAATGGCCAGAATGTGACGTTCATAGAGAATGTTGTTGTTGTTGTTGTTGTTATGTGCTGTTGAGTCGCGACTCATAGCGACCCTTTGTACAACAGCCCTAAACTCTGCTCTGTCCTGTGCCAATCACACTGTCTCTGACACTCCCATCCCAATTACCCCAGGCACTGATTATCCCAGCCTTCCCCTCCTGTGCTGTCCCTCCACCCTCCCAAGCATGATGTCCTTCTCCAAGGACCAGTCTTCCTCACAACATGTCCAAAGTATGTTAGATGGAGCCTCAGAATCCTTGCCTCCAAGGAGCCACCTGGTTTAACTGTTTCAAGGACCAGTCTCTTTGTTTTCCTAGCAGTCCATGGTACTCTCAATACTCTTCTCCAGCACCACAGCTCAAAGGCATCAACTCTCCTCTATCCTCCTTGGTCATTGTCCAACTCTCTGATGCATAACAAGTGATTGCGAAGACCATGGCCTATATCAAACGCACCTTAGTCTCCAGAGAGATACCATTGCTCTTCAGTACTTTGGAGAGGTCCCTAACAGCAGACTTTCCCATGGCAATGCACCTTTTAATTTCCTGGCTACTGGTAGAGAGAAATACAGATCAACCAGTCTGCTTTTACTGAATCAATGGCTATCAGTTCATGGACAGTCTCTGCTTCTCCAGAGGTGAGAAGAGTAATCATTGTATAACTTCTAGAGAGCAGCTGTGAGGGGGAGGCCACAGCACATGCCCTGTGATGATTAAGCACCTACCTAGGTATACTCCATCCAGAAAGGAACCTTACAGCACATGCCTTGTGACAACTAAGCGCATAACCAGGCAGATACTATCCTTAAGACCAGCTAAACAAATCTCCTGATTTTCATAATCTCTCCTTTTATAAGATAACCTCCCTGTTGTCTGTTGCCTGTTGGTCCAACTGTGAGGATATTCCCCTCAAAAGTTCTAAAGAAACATTGCCTCTTACCCACAGCCTTACTTGGATCTACAGTCAACACCCTTGGTACCAGCAGTCAGGAAATCAGGAGAGGTATTGTACTAGGAAAGTCTACAGTCATGGATCTCTCCACATTATTGAGGAGCAGTGATGTCAGTTCGAGAACTAAGGTGCATCTAATGCAGGCCACAAAGTCTTTTTGATCACTTGCTATGCCTCTGAAAGTTGGGCAATGAAGGATGACAGAAGAATTGACACCTTTGTTGGAGAAGAATGCTGAACATCACATGAACTGCCAAAAGAACAAACAAATATGCCTTGGAGAAAATGCAGCCAAAGTACTCCTTGGAGGTGAAGATGATGAAGCTGGGCATTTTGTTCGGAGAGGAGAATAAATATATATATAAAGTTTCCAGAGGCATGTGGTTTAGGAAGTGGATGCCACTCCTGCTTCCAAACTTGCATCAGTCTGGGAGCTCCACCAAACACTGCCCACAATGGGTAGCTATTACGGTGTTTGACACACCTATGGTACAGTTGTTCCATTATGGCATTTGAAACCCAAATGGCACAAGCTTCAATGTCACAACAAACCCAGATTACCTCATCACACCAAATTGGCCAGAGTGCTGTGTGACTTAGAAGAACCTTCCTCCAAAATATAGTAACAAGAGATTAATCCCTCAGGCCTGGCTTTTAAATATAAGGGCCCTGAAGGAGGTCTTGTTGACTCTAAACAAGAGGCTTCAATAAAAACAACCAAACAATCCACAGATTCTGACAAAAGCACCATTTTACAGGCTCCAGCCACTTCATCCAAATCCAAAATGGAGTCAAGGGCTTTGGCATTATATCTTGTTGTTAAGTGCCATCTAGTACTAACCCTATAAACAAAAGAACTATTATCCTTCTAAGTTCATAGAGTTTTCACAGATCCTTATTTTTTTTGTCAAGGCCTTCAGTACAGCTTGAATTTCTTCATTATAATTGGTTCTGATGTTATGGTTCTTCTTGAAATATTTCAGTGTTGGCCAACTCTTTTTGGCACAATGACTCTGTATATCCCTTCCATTTTTTTTTTTATTGTTCCTACTGGACTGATAGGCAATATCATGATAAATGGAGAAAAAGATTGAGACTGTTTAATTTTATTTGTATCCACAGTCAACATCCTTGGTACCAGCTGTCATGAGATGTATTGCACTGGGAAAGTCTGCAGTTCGGGATCACTCCAAATTATTGAAGATTAATCATGTAAATTTGAGAATTTAGGTGCATCTGATTCAGGCCCTGGTCTTTTCAATCACTTGCTATGCGTCTGAGAGCTGGACAATGAATAAGGATGGTAGAAGGAGAATTGATTCCTTTGAACTGTGGTGTTAGAGAAGAGTACTGAATATCCCATGGACTGCCAAAAGAACAAACAGATCTGTCTTGGAGAACGTGTAGCCACAGGGTCTCAGCAAGAGAAAGGAAGACTCTCAGCCAGATGGATTGACATAGCGACTGCTGCAATGGGCTCAAGTGTGACAGAGATGACGAGAATGAATTAGAATAGGACAGGATCCAGAGCTTTTGTTTATAGGGACACTATGAGTCTATATGACTCTACACCTAACAACAACAAAAACCATCTAAATTTCTAAGTTCTGTTCTCTTAGTATTTCTGTGTAGTTCTCTCCCAAAGGCAGAGTATAATTAGTGGACCAGGAAGGAAAAAAATTTAAATAGGAAATAATGTATAAAGGTGATAAAGAAATATATTTTACTTATCAAATATATTTTACTTCCTATATAACATGCCTCTGGAAACTCTATAACTTTGATAAACATAGATGGTTATAGAAAGCTTCAGGCCTTTTGCTCATAGCATCACTATGAGTAATGCTCAACTTGAAGACAACAACAACAGCATTGTTGTATTGTGGCCTTCACCTTTTTAGCTTAAACTTTTCAGTTGTTGTCTTCTGTTGGTGATATTAGAAGGAATGTAGTAATGTTTACAACATACTTTTCTGAAAGTTCTATTCTTTAGTGCTGATTCTGAATTAAAGCTGATTAGGACTTTGTATTTTGTATTTACTTGTCTTTGCAATTGGAGTTTTTTTCATCTGTTCCCTGGTTATTGTTGTTAGGTGCCATCAAGTTGAGTACAACTCATAGTGGCCCTATGAACAAAAGATATGAACCCTGTTCTTTCCTGTGCCAGCCTCCCACTTCCTGATAAACAAGAGCTCATTGCAGCAACCACTGTGTCAATCCACCTAGTTGAGGGTCTTCCTCTCCTTTGACCCTCCAGCATCATGTCCTTCTCCAAGGAACAGCCCCTCCCAGCAACATGCCCAAAGTATATGAGGCGAAGCCTCATCATTCTTGCCTCCAAACAGTACTCCGGCTGCACCCTCTCTAAGATATTTTTGTTCTTTTGTCTGCCCACAGGATGTTCAGTGCTCTTCTCCAACACCACAGCTCAAAGGCTTCGATTCTTTTTCCTTCATCCTTATTCACTGTCCAGCCCTCAGATGAATAGCAAGTAATCAGAAAGACTATGGCCTGAATCAGTCAGAGCAGAAGAAGAATTAACTAGCACTCTGAGTATTGGGGGGTCTGCTAAAATAACCTATAGGGAGAGTTAAGCTACTACCTGAAAGAACATGCTTCTCTGGCTTTTCAAATCCACCAGATTTTGTCAGGGGAAAGATGTGAGTTTCCTGCCATGCAATTACAGTATTGGAAACCCACTGAAGGGTCAGCTCTGAGTTAGTTTCAACTCAACGTCAATGAGTTTTGATTGAGTTTTGCAGTTTAAGAACCTTTGCTTTATGTCATTAAATATCTCATCACTAGCTTATTCATCTATTCTTATTTCATTGTAAATAGGGGTGGCCATATCTGACCTCTACAAACTCTACAAAAGGAAACTGTCCCCATCAACAAAACCCACAGTACAAAATCAATTCCTGTAACATTAGAGATGGTCTCCCAAGCTCCTGCACTCACTTCTACTGATTCCAACACCAATCTTACTACTCTACTATGTTTGAAGTCCATTGCAGTGACCACTCAGATTTCACAGACCCATATGCACAGAAAACAGGTTTATTAAGGATGTAATTCAGATTGGCAGCAGGATGTATTCTCTCAGTCAAGGCAACTTATCGAGTATACAACTCTTCGGTTGAGCCAGCTTCCTTGTGTGTTTATAGGCCCCTTGACTTTTAGCCTCACAGCTTAGTCTTGCCAGGTATGGTAACTTCCCTAAGTTCTCTAGCGAGGTTGGCTGAGGGCCTCTGGCGCTGGCTCTGTGGAACAGCTCTCCCAAGTAAACTCTGTCTCACGATGGTTTCTGGTTCTGTGCTGAGGCTGCTGCTACTCTCCTGTAGACCTTGGTCTGACTAGTACAGGAGTCTCTGGTCCCAAAGTTCTTGTGCTATACTGCTCACTTGTTCTTCTCTTCCTCACTGGTGATGAAATTCCCACTTTTGCTGTTAAATCCACTTGATTTTAGCCTGGTGTGTTGGGGAAAACTGTCTAATTCCATAACAACTACTTTATACACACCCTATTGCTACTTATGTGGTAAAAATAAATATTGATGACTAGGAAAATAATTTTGAACAGTAACTCCTGGACCCATAACATGCATGCGCAATATTTTTTCTCCTTTGTGAATATGTATATATGTATATGCATGTGTGGTTCTTCTGAATTTTTTCTTTCTGAGGAGCCTAGTCTCATATGTCTCTCAATATTGCAACTCAAGATTTGAATTTTTCAGTTCTTTCAAATTGAAAAATATCAAGCGAGTTCCTCACATTTTGTTCTCTAGGTCCAGCTCTTTACGTATTCCATTATAATATGCTTTGTCTTTTTGATCTGGCCTTTGAAATTTCATCTCTTTTATTTTGGCATCCCTACCCTTTGGTTTTCCTTTTCTTTTTTAAAAATTAATTTTAATGAAAGTTTACAGAGACATAGGGTTTCCATTCATTCTTGTTCCACTTTTCTCCCTTCCCAATATTCGCTCTTCTCTTTGAAAAGTAAAAGATAAATTCTTTCATTGTTATACAATCCCTTCACCCAAGTCCACTCCACTATCCAGCCTTCATTCTGGACTCTTGCCATGACAATAATACCTAATCATATATCCCTTTAAAACAGTTCTTTGTTTTGGCATCTTGATGCTTTTGTGCCATTTTCAGGGTCACTTCTGATACCATTTGTACTTTCCCCCCTTCCTCTTCTGTCTTTGAAATGGTCTTTTACTCTCTTCCTGGATGATATTTTTTATGGCATCCAACAAGTCATCTTGGTCTTTGATTATTAGTGTTCAATGCTTCAAACTTATTCTTGAACTGATTTTCAAACTCGGGTGAGACAGATCAATGGTCATGTTTTTGTTCTTGTCTATACATTTTCATTTTCTTCAATTTGAACTTATACATGAATACTTGATAATTAGTTCTACCATTAGAACCTGGCCTGGTTTTTTGGGTTTTTTTTTTTCCTGGCCTGGTTTTGATTGCTGATAATGAGTTTCTCCAAGAATTCTTTCCACAGATGTAGTCCATCTGTTTCGTGTGCAGTCCATGTTTAGTAGCTGTCTGTATTACTTAAAAAAGGTATTTTTTATGAATAAATCATTGAGTGTACAAAATAGGATCGTTCAATAACTGGCTTAGTTTCTGACCCAAAGTCTATAATTTCCAACTATTATTTCTTCTACTTTATTTCCAACTTTTGCATTCCAATCACCAATTATTATTAGTGGGTCTTGACTGCATGTTTGGTAAAGTTCAGACTGCAAAAGTTGGTAGAATTCCTTAATTCCCTCTGCTTTGGTTTTACCTTTTGGTGTATACATTGGAATAACAATTGTATCAACAAGTTATCCATTATATGTTTACACTGCCATTGTACTAAAAATAATTGACCAATACTTAAGTAGCATATAATCAAGGGCCATTGGTGATGAAGGAAGAAGTTCAAGTTGCACGGAAGGTACTGGCAAAAAAAAAAAGATCCCAGGAATCGATGGGCTATCAGTTGACATGTTTCAACTAACAGATGCAGCCTTGAATATGCTTACTAGTCTGTGTCAAGAAATTTGGAAGATAGCTACTTGGCTAACTCACTGAAAGATATCCACAGTTTTTCTGATTCCCAAGACAGGTGATCCAATAGAGTATGGAAATTATCAAATAATATCATTAATATCACATGCAAGCAAAATTACTGAAGATTATCCAGAAATGGCTAGAACAGTACACAGAGATCTGTCAAAAAGTTCAAGCTGACTTTAGAACAGGCATGACACCAAGGATATCATTAATGATGCCAGATGCATCTTTGCTAAAAGCATAAAATACCAGAAGAATTCCTATGTGTATTTTATTGACTATACAAAGGCATTTGACTGTGTGAATCATAACGAATTATGGCTAACATTGAAAATGGAAATTCCAGAACACGTACTATGCTTACACAAAAGCAAGGGAACACTGCATATTTTAAAACCAAGAAAAGTGTGTGCCAAGGCTGTATCCTTTCTCCATACCTATTTGGTCTTATGCTAAGCAAGTGATTTTGAGAAGCTAGATTTTAAAAAGGAGAATGTGGCATCAGGATTGGAGGAAGACTCATCAACAACCTGCATTATGCAAATGATGCCACCTTGCTGTCTAAAAGCAAGGAAGATTAGAGATGTTTGCTGAAGAAGATTCAGGACTATAGTCTTCATTATGTTATTACATCTCTATATCAAGAAAACAAAAGTTGCAATGAATGAATGGAAATCCGAAATCTCTGTAAATGTTCATTAAAATTATTAAAAGAAAAATGTCCTCACCATCGATCCAACAGGCAACATCATTATGGAGGAACATCATTATGGAGGAAGAAAAGATTGAAATTGTCAACTATTTCATTTTATTTGGATTCATAATCAACACCCTAGGTACCAGAAGTCAGAAATTCAGGAAATGTATAACTTTAGGAAAGTCTGCTATCAGGGACGTCTCTACAGTTCTGAAGAACAATGACATCTTTAAAGATTAAGATGTGCCTAATTCAAACAATAGTCTTTTCTGTCACCTGCTATGCATCTAAGAGCTGGACAATGAATAAAGATAGCAGAAGAAGAATCAATGCCTTTGAGTTGCAGTTTTGGAGTACTGAATATCTAATGGACTACCAAAAGAATTAACAGGCATGTATTTGAGAAAGTGCAACCAATGTGTTCCATGGAGGCATAGATGGAAAAGATTCATCTCAATACTTAGGATATTTTGTTCAGAGGGGCTATTCCTTGGAGAGGGACATCACACTTAAAATGGTGGAGTGCCAGCAAAGGAGAGGAAAAAGACCCTCAACAAGATGGGTTGGCATAGTGACTCCAGCAATGGGCTCAAGTATGTCAGAGATGGTAGGATTGCATCATATAGGACAGGGTTCAGATCTGTTGTTTAGAGTGTCACTATGAGTTATACGTCACTCAGTAACACATAACAACAACAGTCTAATATATTTACTACTTTTTAAAAAAAAACTATATTCGTTCATTGTTGCACATTATTTTCTAGATTTTTTTTTTTGTTAAAGGGTTTTTCCTGTTTGTTTAATACATCTGAAGAGAATGTATTTACAAAGAATAGAGACATGAGATAACATTGGCTCAAGACTAATCAGTCTACAAGAATTAGGAATTTGGGAAGGTGACAAAGATTACCTTAACATTAAAAAAAAAATTGGAAACTGAAACCAAAATAAGCTGATAAATCCCTATTAACACTTATGTAGCGAGGGCTTCTACTGGCTCTTCTAGGGTTCCTCATGTGTAAAGCAGAAATAAGAGGATTCCCCTGACTGGTCCCCATGTTGTTACCTTTTCTCCCCACTCCCACCCCGACCCCTCACTTCTTAGTGAAGCAGGCCTCTATCCTCATTCCATAAACATCTATCTGTTAGCACCACCCCTCATATTTCTTTTGTACCAGATGTTCAGCTGTGTTCTAGGAACACATCATACACTGTATAAAGCTGCATATCTAAACGAAGCATATTAGACAATGACTGACAGGGGAAAAATTAATTATTAACACATCATTTGGGCTATTTTAAAAGGTGCAATACTTTTCTTCATTTATCAGTAAAAGAACTTCAACATTAACTTCCAAAGATAATCAGCAAATGGCAAACACATTTCCTTGAAAGTCACAGTCATATGCTTAGTGCAGCCTAGAAAAGAGGAGGGGCAAGACAGGTTGTACTCACTTCCAGGAGTTTTCATCAAATATTGTACCTACTCAACGGTGGAGAGACAGGCAACTTTCAAAAAGGAGTATGTTGCTAAATGAGGCATTTACGATGGGAAACATGCTTTCTAAACCAGACCTAGGAAGTGGAATGTGAAATCAATCCATCCTCCTCCCCTCAAGGGCTGCCTACTGGTTAATGAATTAAAAAACAAAACCAAGACTAAATAAAACAAATTTCCCACACCTTCCACCCTCAAAAATAAAATAAAATAAAAACGCTAAAATGTCCCAGATTACTCTCCAAAGGGGAACCAGGGAGCAGCTTCAATAATTCAAATTAGTCAGTTACAGAGTCATTGACAAGCATGCCTTGCTTTAAAACAGAAAGGAGTTTGGGGAATGTTTGTGGCGTGCTTTGCATTTTGTTGTTTGTTTTTTTTTTAAAACAACAAAACAAAAAGTAGTACTGATTACTTTTCTGACAATACACAATTACACAAAACTTAACTACTACTGGGAGAGAGAAGAGGCAGGGAGGCATACCTGTGGACCTGCCTCACTTGAGTGCATGTAGGTAGGTGCAGGGCATTTGTCATTATTGCAAAAATGAATTTTCTTTTTAATCTTTAGTTTGATTTAAAAGATTGCTTTTAGTATGATGCTAACACCAGCTGTGCAGAAAGGGCTCTGGAGAGATGTTCATAGCAGCACACACCTGCAGCTCTTCTTTGGTTCTGGAGACTCCAGGGCAGCCAATTTTGCTTCATCACATACATTCTTTAGGCCTTTCTGTGTAAGTGCAGAACACTCCACATATTTAATAGCCTTCAGGTCGCTGGCCACCTTTTCAGCAGTCTCTGGGTGATTGGGCTTCTGTTTATTCTTGGCAAGTTTTTCAATAGTAGAAGGATCAATTTGGGTCCCAACAAGCAGGAAAGGAGTCTTGGGACAGTGGTGAGTTATCTCAAGTACCCTCTTTCACATTTTCAAATGAGGATGGAACAACCACTGAAAAACAGACTAGAAATACATCTGTTTGTGGATAACTCAGTGGTCATAGTCTGTCATAATCCTCTTGCCCTGAAGTATCAAAGAGTCCAAGAGTATATGGTTCTCCACCAATCGTAATGGTGACTGCGTGGTTGTTGAAAATAGTTAGGACATACTCAGATGGAAATTTATTTGTTGTATATGATATCAGGAGACATGTTTTACCAACAGCACCATCACCCACTTAATTGCCTGCATTGCTGAAAAGTATCCACTTTAAATATTTCAAGTTTAATGCTGACTTTAGCTTCTCTGTGGGGGCATTAGCAGAACAGCTATTTTCTAGAATTTTTTAATAAATTGTTTTCCTGACTTAAAAGCTTACCAACTTTTTCTCACCAGATCAGCATAAAGGAGCTATGGTGTGTCCATTATTCACACTGACGTAATATGTACTTAGTAATAATACCTTTTAGCTATGGTGCTGGAGAAGAACGTTGAATTTACCATGGACTGCCAGGAGAACAAACAGTTTTGTCCTAGACAGGGTGAAACCAGGCTGCTTCTTGAAGGCAAGTGTTCTGAGGCTTCATCTGACATACTTTGGGCATGTTGCAAAGAGGAACCAGTCCTTGAAGAGGGACAACATGCTTGAAAGGACAGCGCAAGAAAGGAAGACCCTCAATGAAATGAATTGATTCAGTCACTGGGATAATGAGGGTAGATGTGTAAGAGACAATAAGGTTGGCACAGGATAGAGCAGGTTTCAGGGCTGTTGTACAAAGGATCGCTATGAGTCGCAAGCAAGTTGATAGCACATAACAACAATAAAGAAATGATGAAATAATTTATGGAACATTCACTTTATGAAATACTTTGCAGCTTATGTTATGTAACAGTCTGTGAGTGGAGTTAGAACCATAAAAAGAAAAGGACTTTTTTTTTTAATGGAATTATTGTTTGTGGAGTTTGTTGTTGTTGTTGTTGTTGTTATGAGTTGTCGCTTGCAACTCATAGCGACCCTATATGCAATAGCCCTGAACCCTTCTCTATCCTGAGCCAACTTTACTGTCTCTGACACACCAACCCCCATTACCCTACTCACTGAGTCAATACATCTCATCGAGGGTCTTCCTATCTTTCTTGGTCCCTCGACCCTTCCAAGCATGACATCCCTCTCCAAGGACTGGTCCCTTCTTGCAACATGTCCAAAATATGTCAGATGAAGTTTAAATTCATTATTTTAAAGCACTTTGATGCTAATAAATAAGCTTTTTTTTTTAAAAAAAAAAAGAACACCAGAATCTGATGTTAACTTTCTGTTTTCTTTCTTTTTTAAAAAATGTGTTTTGTCTGGAAACAAAAATGTCATTGTGGAGTAGCCGAAACTGTTTCTCTTTCCTCATCTGTTAGACTTTGCCCATCCTTAAAAGTTTAAAACTAAAGAGTGAAAAGTGTCGTTTCTGTACTCTGGAAATTGAGAAATGATTTTATAAATAAATAATTTCAGTTGATGTCTCTATCTTTATTCTGATTATTACTATTATTTGGTAGAAGCATGTTATTTTCAAAACAACCATGGAATTAATTAGGAAGAACCAAATGAAATTTCTTGGGAAATGGACAGATATGTTTCATCTGAAATTCCTTTTATTAGCATGTATTAGATGGTGAATTAGAGAATATTTTGCACTTTATGCCCAGGAAAGTAATTTTTATTTTCTGTACGCTACTAGGGAGCTTTGGTGACACAGTGGTAAGGACTTATTTGTGCAGGCAATCCACTGGGACACAGTTTGAATCTACCAGCTGCTCCACAGGAGGAAGATGGGCAATCTTCTCTGACGCGATTCACAGCCTCTGAAAACTCATTAGAGGGTCAACTATGAGGAAGATGCGACTCAATGGCACATTAAAACAATAGCATGTATTACTTTGATTTATTATCCTAAGCAAGGTAAAACATGTATACGTCAGTTTAACTGAATGAGCCTGCAGTATTGCACAGGCCATTGTATCTGGGGTTACAGCCTGGCGGCAGTTAGCTGAAGGGCTGCTTCTGATAGACAGGAAGAGGTTGGGGATTGTTATGTAAACTCTTGAGTTGTACTTACGATTTGGTTACTGAGACTTTACCCAGTCTCTCCAGTCTTCTTCCCAGGATGCTTATTTTTGGGAGACCCCTGGATCCAAATCATGGTCCAGAAAGAGCCAATTTAGTACCAATTATATTCACCCTGAAGGGGAGCATATTTGTACTGGGATTAGTGGTTCTCTGTAGACATAGGAGGAAGAACAGTGAAATAGGAAATTGGTGCTATTTCCTTCTGTTGCCTTTTTTTTTATATTGTAGTTTGTGTACAAATTTACAGAGAAAATGAGTTTTCCTTTCAACAGTTTACACATTTTGTTTCATTATATTAGTTGTAGTTTCCTCAATCCAAAAACACTTGTCATTTCCTTCCTGGACTTATTATTTTTGTTTGTCCTTTGCTGCGCCTTTCTGCCTTTGCAGCTTTGTTTTGGGGAAAATACTACGATTTTGGTGTGATTGATTGATTTACTGAGGAATATATTACTCCTTTGTGACTATTTCCTTTTTACCTATAATAGCACTGAGTTAGACTGTTTGGAAAACTTTTTAAAATTTTTTAAAAATTTTATTAATTTTAGTGAATGTTTACAGATATTTTGGATTTCCATTAATTCATTGTTATATTTTTCTCCCTGTCCACCCTTCCCTCCCCAGTTTGCTCTTCTCTATGAAAAGTAAAAGAAAAATTTTTTTCATTGGTATACAATCACTCCTCTCCACCCCCCCACCCCCCCACCCCCAGTACACTCCACTATGCAGCCTTTATTCTGGACTCATTGCTTTTAAACTGTTCTCTCCCTCATCTGTTTCAATGCAGTATACACAATTTATCCAATTTTTCTCAGTCTCACCCCAACCCTGATGTCAGTCCCCTTCTACAACAGTGGCACTATGCAGTATTTGTCCTTTCATGCTGAGATATTTCACTCAGCATAATGTCCTCCAGGGTCACCTATTTGGAATAATATTGCATGAGTTCCTTGTTTTTCAATACAGCATAGTATTCCATTGTGTGAATATACCACAGCTTCTCTATCCATTCTTTTGTTGATGGACACTTAGGTTGTTTCCAACTCTTTGCTTTTGTGAATAAAGCCACAATAAGCATGGATGTGCATATATCTGCCTTGGTGGCAGTTATGGTTTCTTTAGGGTATATTCCCAGTAGGGGAATTGCTGGGTCAAATGGTATTTCTGTTTGCAACTTTTTGAGAAAGCACCGTACAGCCTTCCATAGTGGTTGCACCATTTTACACTCCCACTAACAGTGAATAAGGGGTACCATTTCTCCACAACCTTGCCAGCATTTGTTGTTTGCTGCTCTGTTAAATTTTGCTGTTCTTACTGGGGTGAGATAATATCTCATAGTTGTTTTGATTTGCATCTCTCTTAGAGCTAGGGATTTTAAATATTTCTTCATGTATTTGTTGGTCATCTGAATGTCTTCTTTGGTGAGTCTGTTCATATCCTGTGCTCATTTTTCAACTGGGTTATTTACCTTTATCTTGTTGTGGTGCTTGAGTATTTTATAAATTCTATATATAAGTCCTTTATCTGACATGTCATTACCAAATATTTTTTCCAAATCTGTGGCTTCCCTTTTTATTCTGCTGGAGAAGTTTTTGGATGTGCATAGGAATTTGATTCTTAGAAGGTCTCATTCATCTATTTTATCCTCTCCTGGTTGTAGATTGGAAAATTTTTTAAAAAATATTTAGAATAATATTGCATGAGTTCCTTGTTTTTCAATGCATCATAGTATCCCATTGTGTGAATATTCCACAGCTTCTCTATCCATTTGTTTGTTGATGGGCACTTAGGTTGTTTCCAACTCCTTGCTATTGTGAACAAAGCCACGATAAACATGGGTGTGCATATATCTGCTTGAATGTCAGTTATGGTCTCTTTGGGGTATATTCCAATGGAAATCCAAAGTCTGTAAATTTTCATATAAATTAGTAATAAATTTTTAAAAAGGGAAAATAGAAGCTGATAGGATATTTGGGTTTACAAATTAACTAGAAGTAGGTAGGTTCACAGTCCTAAAAAATGTTTTAAAAATATAAACTCACATAAAAAAAGTAATCATTATAATAATGTAAAATACAGTCTAATATACCATAATTAGAGAAACAAATCCCAATCCGTAGTCCAACTGGTTAATTGATAAGAGAATCACTTTTCTAGTATTATACATTACCTTAAGGAGCTCTTGATCTAGTGTTAAGGAGTGGTATTGCAAACCCAAAAGCCCTAAGTTTAAATCCACCAGCTGCTTCAAGGTAGAAAAATGGGCAGTCTCATCCCTTGTGAGATATACTGCTTCTGAAAACCAGTTGATAGGTTCTGACTTAGTAATACACAAGAACAACATGGATTAAATTGTGTGATGTTTAATTTTATGTATCAGTTTTGTTAGATTATGATTCACAGATACTTGGCTAGATAATGAACTGGTTGATGTAATAGACTATAATTCAGGCTAAGCTAATCATCATCATGATGTGATCAACTAATCAGCCAAAAAAATATTTCCCTTGAGAATATGTTCTGTCAAGTGAATATAAAGGATATTTAGATGAAACTCTGTCTCTAGAGCTAAATGTTGAGACATAAACCACTAGAAATCTCTGACCCACCACTGCAGATTGTTTACTTACCGGTCTCTGCAATCCCAGGAGCCAGTATGGGTCTGTAGTCTCTGTTCTGAATATAGTGCCATCCCTGGCAATTCTTCCACAAATGTAGTCCAATCTGATTCCTATGCTGCCCATCATGTGAGATCCATGTGTAAAGTCATTGTTTGTATCTTTTGCAATGAATAAATAATTGTAAATACAAAATTCAATCATTCTATTTCCAGCTTCATTTCTGTCACCAAACCTATATTTTATAACTACAATATCATTAATATTGCATGCAAGCAAGATTCTACTGAAATTTATCAAAAAATGACAGGAGAGGTCCCTGACAGCAGACTTTCCTGACACAATTTGATTTTTTATTTCCTGGCTGATGGTACCAAGAGTGTTAATTGTGGAACCAAGCAAACTGAAGTTGTTAACAATATCAATCTCTTCACCTTCTATCATGATGCTACCAGTCAGCCCAGTGGTAAGAATCTTTGCCTTCTTGATGTTGAGTTCCAGTCCATATTTAAGGCTACAGTCCTTGATGTTCTGCAGCAAGCTCTTCAGGTCCCCCTCAGTTTCAGCAAGCAAGGTCATGTCATCTGCATAACACAGATTGTTGATGAGTCTTCTTCCTATCCTGATGCCACATTCCTCGTTGAACCCAGCCTCCTGGATAATCTGTTCTGCATATAGATTGAAAAGGTATGGAGATAAGACACATTCCTGGCATACACCGTTCTCGATTTTGACTCTTGCAGAACACAATCAAGTGTTCTGGGATTCCCATTCTTCTTAGAGTTAGCCATAGTTTCTTGTGATTCACAGTCAAATTGCCTTTGCATCGACAATGAAACACAAATATACATTCCTCTAGTACTCTCTGCTTTCAGCCAAGATCTATCTAACCTATTCAGAGCACTGAAGAGCAATGATGTCAGTACAAAGACTGAGATGCACCTGTTCCAGGCCATAGTCTTTGCAATTACTTGTTATGCATCAGAAAGCTGGACAATAACTAAGGATGACAGAAAGAGAACTGATGCCTTTGAGCTGTAGTGCTGGAAAAGAGTATTGAATATACCATGAGCTGACAGGAGAACAAACAGGTTTGTTCTAGAAAGGGTGAAACCAGGCTGCTCCTTGGAGACAAGAATTCTGAGGCTTCGTCTGACATACTTTGAGCATGTTGCATGGAGGGAACAGTCCTTGGAGAGGGACATCATGCTTGGAAGAGTGGAGGGACTGCGCAAGAGAAGAAGACCCTCAATGAGAAGGATTGATTCACTGACTGGGGTAATGGGGGTAGGGGTGTCAGAGACAATAAAGTTGTCACATGATACAGCAGGGTTCAGAGTTGTAGTACATAGGATCACTATGAATTGCAAGGAATTTTATGGCATATAACAATAATGACTTCCCTTCTTCACTGTTTCCTGCTTTTGCATTCCAGTCACCAGTTATTATTAATGCATCTTGATTGCATGTTCAGTCAATTTTGGATTGCAAGATTTGGTAAAATGTATCAGTTTCTTCCTCTTTGGCTCTAGATGTAGAAACATATATTTGAATAATAGTTGTTGTGTTAACAAGTGTTCCTTCTATGCATGTGAATATTATCCTATCACTCACAATATTATATTTCAGGATAGAACTTGAAATTGACTTTTTTACTATGAATGCAACATTATTGCTCCTGTTTTTCATTTCCTGCATATGATTATCTGATTCAAAATGGCCAAAGCTGGTCCATCGCATCTCAATAATGCCCATTATGTCGATAGTCATGTGTTGCATCTCAAGATCAAGAAAACAAAGATTTTTACCACTGGTCCGATAGGTAGCCTCATGATGGATGGAGAGGAGATTGAAACTGTCAATAACTTCATCTTGCTTGGATCCACAATGAACACTCTTGGTGCCAGCAGATAGGAAATAAGGAGACATTACACTGGGAAAACCTGCAGTTAGGGACCTCTCAAAATTATTGAGGAGTAATGATGTCAGTTTGAGGACTAAGATGCATCTGATTCAGCTGAGAGCTGGACAATGAATAAGGATGACAGAAAAAGAATTGGTGCCTTTGAGCTGTGGTGTTGGAGAAGAACACTGAACAACCCATGGACAGCCACGGGAACAAACAGATAGGTTTTGGAGAGGGTGCAGCCGAAGGATGGTGAAGGATAGAACAAGGTTAAGATCTTTTGTTTATAGGGCTGCTATGAGTCGTACTTGACAGCACCTAACAACAACAACAACAACAACAACAATATCCTTGACAATTGTGTGAGTCATTTCCTTGAAATATCTCTGTACAATTATATGTAAACATCTTACTGGTTTTGTTTTTGTAGAGAACTCAACTAAGACAATTGTGTCACTCAAAGAGATAAGCTGAAGTCCAAAACGCCTGGATTTTGTAAATATAACCTTGTAAGGGAATAGTCTTTAAAAATGTTACCAGTTAAAATGACGTTATATAGGCATAGAGGGGCGCTAATCCCATCTAACTGCTGCCCCTATAAAAGAGAAGAGAGAATGAATAAAAAAAACTCTTTGGAAAAATAAAAAAAGTAAGAGGATCACACTCCCTGACTTCAGAGCTTACTAGACACTGTAGTAGTCAAAGCCACATAGTTTTGGCATAATGACAGGCACACAGCCCAAGGAAATAGAATCAAGAACCCAGAAATCAACCCATCTACCTATGGTCAATTGATGTTTGATGAGGAAATGAAACTCAATAAATGGAGGAACATCAATTTCTTTAACACACTGATGCTGGCAAAACTAAGCACCTACCAGCAGAAAACTAAAACATGCAAATAACAAATACTGGCGAGGTCGCTGAGAGATTGGAACTCTTATTCACTGTTGGTGGGAATGTAAAGTGGTACAGCCACTATGGAAGGCTATCTGTCACTTTTCCAAAAGGTTAGAAATAGAAATATAATTTGACCTAGCAATCCCACTATTGGGAATATACCCTAAAGAAATCAGAGTCATGACTCAAACAGATGTATGTACACCCATGTTTATTGTTGTGTTATTCACAATAGCAAAGAGATGAAAGCAATGAAAGTGCCCATCAACAAATGAATGGATGGAAAAACTGTAGTGCATTCACACAATGGAATATTACCAGAATTGAAAAACAATGAGCTTGTAAAATATGGAGGAGCCTGGAGGCTGTTATGCTGAATGAAATATCTCAGTAACAAAAGGACAAATACTGTGTGAATCTGTTGTTATAAAATAGTACAGACATGAGGAGGTTGAGCAGAAAATGTGAAAGGAGTGGAAAGATAGTGAACACTGGCTAATTTGATCAGATGAGGGAAAGAAATGCTTGAAAGAAATATATGATTAGTTATCATATGCATGACAACAATCAAGAAAAATGAGTCATTGCAGAGGGATAGGGAAGGAAAAGAGGAGGGGGGGAAGAAAATGTACAATAATGAAAGAAATACTAAATTAAAAAAGAAAAAGAAAATGGAAGCATATCTCATGTTGTACACAAAACCAAACTCAAAATGGATCAGAAGGATCTGGTGTGAAAAACAACGTATTTGAATTTTGTAAATAAACTGATATAAAAAATAATGCAAAAAAAGGTATCAGAGATCTAGGGGTAAAACCAACAAATATAAAGATCATCATCAAAGAAAAAACAGGAACAAATTCAGAAGCCCTAGTCTATAAACATGAATAGGTTTGCAGACTTAACCAAAAGGACACAACTAGGAGAGGGAGAATAAAAATCAATGAATGAGACCTTGTAAAAATTAAATACTCCTGTGCATCAAAACACTTTTATGATAGAGTGAAAAGAAACCCCCAAGATTGAGAAAACTTATTGAGAATGACATTTCTAACAGGGGAGTAAATTTCTAGAACAGTAGAGTGCTCTACAAGAAAAAGACTGATAAACGAGTTAAAGTATGTAAAAACTTTTTACCAATTTTAGACATAATTTGTTTTGATTCCATAAATGCTTTTGCACAGTTAATAAAACACAAATAAACATCATTCTAGTATTCTCTGTTTTCAGCTAAGATCCATTTTACATCAGCAGTGATATCCCTTGTGCCATGGTCCCTTCGGAATATAACTTGAATTTCTGGCAGTTCCTTGTTGATGTACTACTACAATTGTTTTTCAATAATCATCAGCAAGATTTTACTTTTATGTGCTATTAATGATATTGTTCAATAATTTCCACATTCAGTTGGATCATCTATCTTGAGAATGGGAACAAACACGGATCTCTTCCCATAGATTGGACAGGTAGCTGCCTTCCAAACTTCTTGCCACATATGAGTGAGCATGACCAGGATGAAATATGTTGGTTGAAACATGTCTGTTGGAGAGATGTAAATTAAAAAAATAGAAATATCATTTCACCCCAACAGCAATACAAAATCTAATAGAATAGCAAACAATAAATGTTGGTAAACATGTAGAGAGATTTGCAATTTCTTACCCTGCCAATGAGAATGTAAAATGGTACAACCACTATGGAAAGCAGTTTAAGATTTCCTCAAAAAGGTGAGTACAGAAATCTCATTTAACCTAGCTATCCTACTAGTGCTAACTGACTGGAAACGATCCATATTGATTCTATTCCAAAAAAGGTGATCTGAAAGAGTGTGAAACTTACTGAGCAGTATCACTAATATCACACATAAGCAAGATTCTGCTGAAGATTATTCAAAAACAACTGGAACAGTACATCAACAGAGACTTTGCCAGATGTGCGGGCTGGACTTAGAAGAGGTTGTGGCACTAGGGACATTATGGCCAAAGTTAGATGGAACTTAGCTGAAAGTAGAGAGTACCAGAGGAATGTCAATCTGTATCTCATTGACTACGCAAAGACATTTGACTGTGTGGATTACACAAACTGTGGCTGACTCTGAGGAGAATGGGAATCCCAGAACACTTACTTAATTGTATGCATGTGGAACCTATACTTGGACCAGAAAGCAGCCATTAGAACAAAGCAAGAAAAAAACACTGCATGGTTCAAAATCAGGAAAGGAATGAGTCAGGTATCTCCTTACCTTTTCAATCTATATTTGGAGCAGATCATTCAGGAAGCTAGACTTCATGAGGAGGAATGTGGCATCATGACTGGAGGAAGACTCATAAATAACCTATATTACGTAGATGACACTACCCTGCTTGATGAAATTGGGGAGGACTTGAGGCATTTGTTGTAGAAAGTCAAAGACCACAGTCTTGAATATAGATTGAAGCTCAACATCAAGAAAACAACAGTTCTTACCACTAGGCCAATACGCAGCACCATGATAGATGGAGAACGATTGCAACTTAACAATTTTAGCTTGCTTGACTCCAGAGTCAACAATATTGGCACCAACAGTCAGAATATTAAAAAAAAATTGCATTAGGGAACTCTGTCAGAGACCTCTCCAGAGTACTGAAGAGCAATGATGTCAGTTTAGAGACTAAGATGTGCCTGACCCAGGCCATGGTCTTCACAATTACTTGCTGTGTGTCAAAGAGCTGGTAAATGGCTAAGGATGACAGAGTTTTGAATATATATGGACTGCCAAGAGAACAAACAGGTCTGTCCTGCAGAAGGTGAAACCAACCTGCTCCTTAAAAGCAAGGATTTTGAAGCTCTGTTTGACATACTTTGGGCATATTGGCAGGAGGGGCCAGTCCTTGGGGAAGGACATGATGAAGGGTGGAAGGCCAACACAGGAGAGGAAGACCCTGGATAAGATGGATTGACACAGTAACTGGGTAATGGGGCTGGGGTGGTGGGGTGGAGATAGTGATTGGCTCAAGATAGGGCAGGGTTCATAGCTATTGTACATAGGGTTGGTATGAGTCAACAGGCAACTCTATGGCACATGACAACAACAACAACAACAATCCCCATACTGAGAAAATATCGCAGGGAAGCCAGAGCTGAGCCAGTAACAGACATATGCACCTATGTTTACTGCAGCATTATTAACAATTGCATGAAGATAGAAACAGCCCAAATGCCCATCAACAAATGAATGGGCAGATAAATTGTGGTACAGTCACACAATGGAATTATAACGCAGCATTATAAAACAGTGAAGTATTTGTAAAATACTATATAACATGGGTGAGTCTAGATGACAATATACTCAGTCACAAAAGGACAAATACTATACAAGACCATGACTCTGAAAATAGGATGATGGGGGTGGGGAGATGATGGCGAGATCAGAAATAGAATATACAGACAATAAAAACTTTAAAGGATCAAAAGGCTGTCCTGGGAAGAATGGACTAACAGACAATATGGCTATTAACAGTTCAAATGGGGAGATGCAAGGGGAGAAGGAGAGAGAGGAAGATGAGAGAAAATACTAAAGCAGCAGAGATTAATGGATAGATGAAGAATAGACAAAATGCAATGAGGATATCATGAAATGTAGTGATAAAAAGCACTGATAAACTGTAATTAACATTGCTGTTGTTGATTGCCATCAAGTTGAGCATGACTCTTAGCGATCCTGTGAACAAAAAAACTGAAGCCTTTCTGTAACTATCATCATTTCTCAAAGTTTATAGAGTTTCCATAGGCATGTGGATTAGAAAGTCAATGCCACTCCTGCTTCCAAAGCTGCTTAAACTGAGAGCTCCACCAAACACTATCCACCATGGTTAATGGTTGTGCCATTTGATCCCTCATTGGCACAATGTTCAGCATCACAACAGCCCCAAGTTACCTCAGTACAGTATATTGACAGAAGAGTGCTGTAGCACTTAGAAGAATCTTCCTCCAAAATATAAGAAACAACTTTTAAAAACATGGAAAGCTTCACGAATTTGTGTGTCATGAAACAGAATTAATATGAATGATTGTATGAAAAGGAACAATTTTTAAAAAGTGGTCAGTGAAACAAATCAATTAAAAAAACCCCAAAATTCCAAACCAACAAAAAACTGTTGCCATTGTTACCTTTTCAATCTATATGCAGAAGAGTATCCGTGAGTTTGGGCTCTATGGAATGTGGCATCAGGATTGGAGGAAGACTCATAAAAAACCTGTGTTATGCAGAGGACACAACTTGCTTGCTGAAACTGAAGAGGACCTGAAATGCTTGCTGCAGAAGGTCAAGGACTGTTGCCTTCAATATGGATTGAAGCTCAACATCAAGAAAACAAAGATTCTCCCAACTGGGCCGATTGGCAGCATTATGATAGATGGTAAAGGATTGAGATTTTTAACAGTTTTAGTTTGTTTGGCCTCACAATCAGCACTCTTGGTACCATTAGCCAGGAAATGAAAAGACAAATTGCATTGGAAAAGTCTACTCTATGATACAGGCCATGGTCTTCACAATCACCTGTTATGCATCAGAGAGTTGGACAATGACCAAGGAGGATAGAAGGAGAATTGATGCCTTTGAGCTGTGGTGCTGGAGA
>NW_006399944.1:2938625-2941488 GCF_000299155.1 Elephantulus edwardii | reverse complement strand
GATAGCAAAGACCATGGTCTATATCAAACGCACCTTAGTCTCCAGAGAGACACCATTGCTCTTCAGTACTTCGGAGAGGTCCCTAACAGCAGACTTTCCCATCGCAATATGTCTTTTAATTTCCTGGCTACTGGTGCCAAGAGTGTTGACTGTGGAGCCAAGCAAACTAAAGCTCAAATGAGATAGGCTTCATTAAAGCATGTATCTCTTCAATACAGATGGCCTTTGAGGGGCAGGGTGGGGATTGCATAGGCAACACATTGCTTAAGATTTTCAGGTAATAAGCTTCTGATGAACCAGGAAAAAGTGAAACTGTACCAGGGACCAAAGACTGACCTGAAAACTAAACAATGTATTTTTGTAACATCTGAATTTTAAAATTTAATTATTTATTGAAGAATTCCAAGTGATAGTGATCTTATTTGGGGGAGATTGTATTAGTAATCTATTGTTTCAATAATTCTAGTTTTAGCAATAAACATCCCCAAATTTAGGCATAAAAAACCAAACAACTTTGTAATTTCTGTTGTTTAGGATTCCAGGGACAGTTTATCTGGATTCTTCTATCTCAAGCTCTTTCACAGACTGCAAACAAGGCTGTTTCATATGCAGGCTTCACTGTGAGAATATTTGCTTGTAAACTCATCTGTGGTCTCGGGTCTCAGTTTTTCATTGGCTTTTGGCTGGAAACATCAGTTCTTTGCCATATGGATCTTTCTACATTCTCATCCACATGACCATTGATACCCTCACACCATGAGGGACAGAATGGAAATAAAATTTATTTGTAACATAATGATTGAAGAGATATTTTATCCCTTTGGCTGTTTGGCAAGTCTTCTAGGCTGCAACATTTCCATGTTACATCTTCAAGTATATGAACATGCACGGCTATGCAATTGCTTGCTGAGTGTCAGAGAGCTAGACAATGTCTAGGGATTATAGAAAGAGAATTTATGCCGTTGAGCTGTGGTGCTGGAGAAGAGCATTGAATATATCATGGACTGCCAGGGGAATAACAGGTGAGGTGAAACTAGGCTGCTCCTTGGAGGCAAGGATTTTGAGGCTTCATCTGACATACATTGGTCATGTTGCAAGGAGGGACCAGTCCTTGGACAGGGACATCATGCTTGGAAGGGTGGAAGGGCAGTGCAATAGAGAAAGACCCTCAATGAGATGGATTGATTCATTGACTGGGGTAATGAGGGTAGATGTGTCAGAGACAGTAAGGTTGGCACAGGATAGAGGAGGTTTCAGGACTATTGTACTTAGGGGCGCTACGAGTCACAAGTGACTCGATGGCACATAACAACACCACAATAAATTGTTACAACCATTGCACCAGTACTTCTCCTAATCTTATTGAAGGTCTCCTTTTTTTTTTGACCCTCTACCAAGCAGGATGCCCTTCTCCAGATGGGACTAGTCCCTCCTGATTATATACTCAAAGCACATGAGATGGTTTTTGCCATCCTGTTGTTTAAGGAACAGCATGGATATACTTCTAAGACATATTTGTTAGTTCTTAAATAGTACATTTAATATTTTTCATCAACATTATAATTTAAAATCAATTCTTTTATTGTCTTCCTTATCCAATGGCCAATACTAAAGTTATTAGTCAGTGACAACTGCTGGCTTTTCATGTTTTTTCTTTTTGCCGTGCAACATGTAAAATAATCATGCCGTGGTAGTTCCTTCCCCTATAGTTTCATAGTCTTAAATATTTTTTCCTCTAAGGAAGTTGTTTTTAGCATATTTGGCATAATAGAATTTTTTCATAACATGATAGAAATAAATGTTAGTCTTTCCAATAATATTCGTAAGTGCAAAAATGTGTAATATTTCAATAGGTCCTTAAAGTTCCTCAGATCTGTGCACAGAACCCAAGGGGTTAAGCATTAAATGTTTTGTGCATAAAAACATATTCTCTGTTATAGTTGAACAAGTATTTAACATATGAAATATTATAATAGGCAAAAAAGTTGTTTTTAAAAACCCTTGTTTTATTTGCCAACTTTAAGACTTCTTTTAGTTATATCACTGAAAACATTCTTAAGTAGTAGGTTAGGCAATGATGGCATTTATGTCTTTAACTAGATATAGATTATTACATCAGCCACCAAATTACCCTTTCCATTTGAAATCTCAAGAAAGCTTTAATTGTAATTTCTGCTGGCACTCCTGCCATTACATACATGTTTGTTTACCCTTGGAAAATAAGTAAGATAATTACTGTAAGTAAAAAAGATAAAGCAGTACAAAAATGTAGTATGCTAGTCATATAGACATCACTGAGGATTTGTCTGAAACCATGAGAGCTGGCAGGGTGTGGCTCCTACTCAGTGGTCCAGAGTTTAGAAAACAGATTACTCAGGAGTGTGAACATAAAACTGATCTTTGGGGCCTAATCAGATGAGATGTTGTTGTTGTTATGTGCTGTCAGTTGCTTGTGACTCATCGCGACCCTATGTACAATAGACCTAAACTCTGCTCTGTCCTGTGCCAATCGCACTTTCTCCAATACATGCATTCCGATTACCCCAGTCACTGAAGCAATCCACCTCATAGAGGACCTTCCTCTCCGGCTCTGTTCCCCTACCCTACCAAGCATGAGAGCATGAGTCCCTCTCCAAGGACCGGTCCCTCCTTACATGTCCAAAGTATGTTAGACGGAGCCTCAGAATCCTTGCCTCCAAGGAACCTCCTGGTTTAACCCCTCCAGGATGAATCTGTTTTCCTCGCAGTCCATGGTACCGTCAATACTCTTTTCCAGCACCACAGCTCAAAGGCATCAATTCTCCTTCTATCCTCCTTAGTCACTGTCCAACTCTCTGATGCATAACAAGTGATAGCAAAGACC
>NW_006399944.1:2907187-2935581 GCF_000299155.1 Elephantulus edwardii | reverse complement strand
GACAAAGGAGATTAATCAGAACTGGCTTTGAAAAGCACTGTGGCAATTGGACAATTAAAACAGACTTTCAAGGGGGGGGAAGAACGAACTGGGGAGGAGGGTAGAGAAAATAGTGCAACAATGAATGAATGAAAACCCCAAATCTCTGTAAATTCATTAAAATTAATAAAATTTAATAAAAAAATGTGAATTAGTAGAACTAGAACTAGTGCATGCTCGGGGGTGAGGGATCATGCAAGGATATGAATACCAGAAAATAGCAATCACTGGGGACTGTCTTAAAAAACAGTTTATAAAAATTTGCTGCATAATTTATAAAACATAATTGTTGTTGTTAAGTGCCCTCGAGTTGCAGGCAACTCATAGTGACCCTGTGAAGGAGAATTCTTGACACTTGGGTGCCTTTCATCCTCTTTCCAGGTTCATAGGGTTTCCGGAGGCAAGCTATTACGGAAGTGGATGACACTCCTCCTTCCAAGCTTGTTTTAATTGGGGAGCTCCACCCCACTCTCTGTTCTCGTTGGGTAACCAGACATTAACACATTTGACACATCATAGTGTTCAGCCTCACAGCAACCACAAGTGACCACAGTACTGCAACTTGTACACCAGGACTATACGACCTAGAGGAATGTCTGAACAAAAACAATGAAAGAGAGGCCCAAGGGCTGCAGATTAAAATCACCCACCTTTGGCTTGGTAGCATCACTTTCTGTCCACTGGGCCAGCTGATCTCTCTCTACATATAAAACATAATACAAAATGAAAATGTAGAACTCTTTGTTAAAAAAAATAATAAAGTAGTGACAATTGTGCCTTGAACCAAGTGTTGGTTAGACTTGCTAGGTCCAAGGCCTTATTCAACTGCACAGCTCCCAAGCCCATGAAAAGATCTCTACTGCTTGTCACAAGTTTCCTAGTTTTCTAGTCCAGTAGTGAATTATTGGGCCAGCTCTCTAACTCTGTCAAGAGGAGTTGAAAGCCATCTGAGACCAGAAATTCTTGATTTATGAAATTTTGAAAAAGATTCTTTCAAAACAAATTCTAAATTGAAAATGGTCAGAGTGCTGAAAAGATCAAAAAGCAAATGAAGAAACTAGGAATGTATATTTTGGTTATTACTGTGACGTGTAAAGATAAGAAAATATGGGTGTTAGGTGAACTGGCTCATGAATAGAATTTTGGGAGAAAGTGGACCAGAAATTTGGGAACAAGAAAATTCAAATGTTAGCTAAAGAACTAAATGGAGAGGTTTAAGTGTTTTATCTGTTAGGTTTTGACATAAAAAAAAATCCATCTGGCTCACAGTGTACGGTTATATTATATAAGAATGGTAAACAAATATTTTGGATAATAAAATATTAATTATTTAAGAAGATGATGGGAAATTAATGTTTGAGCTTATTATCAAACTTAAAACTACTTTAGTGGAAAACAACAGACTCAACAAGGCATTCCAATTGTTCTCAGAGTCATCCACAGTTTGTTGCGATCCACACTGTCAAATGCCTTTGCATAGTCAATTAAACACAGATAGAAATTCTTCTGGTACTTTCTGCTTTCAGCCAAGATCCATCTAACATTAGCTATAATATCCCTAGTAGTACCAGGGCCACTTCTAAACCCAGCCTACACATCTGGCAGTTTTTTGTTGATGTTCTTTTCCAGTTGTTTTGAGGTAGTTTTCAGCAGAATCTTGCTTGCATGTGATATTAATGATTTTTGTTGTTGTTATTCTTGTATGCTATCAAGCTGCCTGCAACTTGTAGCTGCCCTATGTACAACACCTTTGATCCCTGCTCTAACCTGAGTCAATCTTATTGTCTCTGACATGCCTACCCCCACTACCCCAGTCACTGAATCAATTAATCTCATCCAGGGTCTCCTCTCTTGTGCTGTTCCTCCACACTCTCAAGCATGTTGTCCCTCTTCAAAGACTGGTCAATCCTTCAATATGGATTGAAGCTCAACATCAAGAAAACAAAGATTTTCACCAATGGGCCAATTGGCAGCTTCATGATATATGGTGAAAAGATTAAGATTGTTAACAGCTTCTGTTTGCTTGGCTCTACAATCAATTACTCTCTTGGTACCAGCAACCAAGAAATCACAAGATGAATAGCATTGACAAAGTCTGCTGTCAGGGACCTCTCTAGAGAACTGAAGAGCAATAATGTCAGTCTGGAGACTAAAGTTCACCTAATTCAGGTCATGGTCTTCACAATTACTTGCTGTGCATCAGAAAACTAGACAATGACTAGGGATGACAGAAGAAGAATTGATGCCTTTGTGCTGTGCTGCTGAAGAAGAGTGTCGAATGGACTGCCTGGAGAACAATTTTATCCTGGAGAGAGTGAAACCAGTCTGATTCTTGGAGGTAAAGATTCTGAAGCTTCATCTGACATATTTTGCGCAAGTTGCAAGGAGTCAACAGTCCTTTGAGAGGGAAATCATGCTTGGGAGGGTAGAGCGACAGTGTAAGAGAAGAAGACCTTCAGTGAGATGAGTTGACTCAGTAACTAGGATAATGGAGTTAGACATGTTAGAGACAATGAGGTGGCTCAGAATAGAGTTCAGAGGTGTTGTACATAGGACTGCTATAGGTTGCAAGCAACTTGACAACACACAACAACAACTACAACAAGGTTTGATTTAGTAAGGAGAGGAAATTTATTATATAGATGTGATTATACAGGTATATTATACAGCTGTAGATTGGTTCTGATCTTCTCATAGGACAAAGTAGACCTACCTATCTTACAGAGCTTTCTTTGCTGTGATCTTGTGGAAGCAGATTTCCAGCTCTTTTCCCCCATTGAACTACTAAGCAGGTTCAAACTATTAACCTTTTAGTTAGTGGCTGAGTGTTTAACCATTATGAAACCAGTGCTACTGTTACTATACAAATTCAGAAGCACTTCTCAAAACTCAAGAACAAGAGTGCATTCTGGGCGACTAGTGAGTCTTGAACAAGGGTTGGATATCTTGAAAGAAGGTATCTGTGGAGACACATGGATTCACTATCATCTCTGCTTTCATTTATACTTTGCATAGCTCTGAAGGCAAACCTGACCACCCTCTAGCACCACTGTTTACATCCCTGGTTCAAGTGAAAAGCTGAGGCAGATGGATGTATGAGTAGGGGCAAAACTACAGGGTTTCATATTTTGATGGGCAGAGGGAGGGGGTGAAGAGAATGGGAAGGATCCGAAAGGGGCCTGAAAAGACAGGGTGATTATAAGCAAGATCCAATGGTGATTGACTTTAATGAACACAGTGCATTGAAATGATTGTATGAAATACAATGTGAAGAATAGTGGGAAACACAATGTATATGAACTTGGTAAGCAAATCATTATTAAAGAAAAAAGTCTCACGATCAAATCTTCTTGGAGAAAAGATTTAATGTGCTTAGCTTGAGACAGGTGTCTAACTCTGTGATAATCATGTATGACTAGTGAATGAGGTTACAGATTACTAGCATCATCACTATATGTTCTGCATGTAAGGATGGAGCAATTCTTAGATAAAAACACTCAGAACTGTTCTGTCTCTGTGTGTTTTCCTCTACTGACCAAACTTTCCTCCATTGACCATAGCACATACTAATGCTTTCTTTCCATTGCTTCTTTCTTTATCCTTTCTTCTTTTCTCTACTTAGAAGACAAGGATAGCTTGCATGATGTTCCTATCAACTCTCAATGAATTTATTTTATACAAATAGGCAAAACGAAGAGTTGCCATTTATTTAGTACTTACATTATGACATGCCACCACTCATTTCTGCTGGTTCTGCTGTGATGTCTTGTATATTGCTGTGATGTTCAAAGCTGTGCCACTGGTACTTCAAATATCAGCAGGGTCACCTATGGTAGACAAATTTCAGCAGAACTTAACACAGAATGAGGAGAAGGAACTGGAGATCTATTTTCACAAACAGAGGTTAGTGAACACCTTATGGATGTAGTGGAGCATTATCTTATATGATGCCAGAGATGAGCCTCTTGAGTTGGAAGATGGTCAGAATATCACTGGAGAACTGTTTCTTCAAAAAGTAGAGTTGACATTAGTAATATGGGTGGATTAAAACTTTTGGAAACTCCATTAACTTTATATTATGGCATGACTCCAGATGAGAAAACAATTCCTGAAAATATCTAGGCATAATTGGAAAGTGGAATTTACAAAGTATGAATGTAAAAAAATTAGAAATTGTAAACTGTGAAATGGAATGTATGACAATCAAATTCCGAGACATTTGTAAGGTAAAATTGACTGGTTTTAGCTATTTTGAATTAATCACATGGGCTACTGTGCCAGGAATGACAAATTGAAGCTGAATGGAACCACAGACATCATCAAAAAACATATTTCAAGATCTATTCTGAAACACAACACTATTAGTGATAGAATAATATTCATGCACTTAGAGGGAAGACAGGAAATAATCGCTTTTTAAAATTTTTTTAATTATTTTTGTGTGTGTACCATGAAATCAGTTCTGATGGTACAGGAAGATATTGTCCTTCCTTCTCCAGCAGAGCATCTGGTGGAAGGAAATATTCTTATATTTGAAAAATCATGAAATACAATATTTTAACCAACTTCTGCTGTATGTTATTAATAAAAAATGTTATAATGATTTACTGATGTGAAAATTTGTGCATAGCTGAACGATTAGTGTTGGAAAATATGATCTTGGTTGTAGAAATGACAGGGAACTCTAGATGAAATTTTTCAGCAACAGTGACCTATTGATTGGAAATACCTTTTTTTCCCCCCACAAAATAAACAATGACAACAATAAAAGGTGGACTTTGCCCAGGAATAACACACAGGAGACAAATCAACTACATCTATGAAAAAGACAGTAAAGAAGCTTAATTTTCATTTACTGGAACACCACCAAGGGCTACAGTGGGACAGGCAATCACTAAGGTCACCTATGACACACCAGGGTTCACCTGCAATGTCCTGTAGTTTGCTTGCCCAGGGACCTACTCTGAACACCTACATCACAGAGAGTAGAGAGGAAATGGGCAGAAATGCCAGATGCCTCAGTCATCATATCAGAGTTGGCTGGAGAGGGGGTACTCGAGGGGTAGGAGACAGAACTGATCAGGATACTAGGGGGTAGAGGGGTAAGGAATGGTAACACAACTCATTCGCCAAAGGAGGTCAGGACTAACACCAAAACTGTTAGCTTTGTAATGGGGAAGGGTCTTTCATCAGCTCTTTGGGTTAAATACTTGTCTATCAGATATTGTTCTCAAACTGAGCATTCAAAGTAAGATAGGCTATGGAGAAGGATTGGCCATCTACTTCTGAAATGACAGTCTTTGGAAAACCCTGTGTCAAATTACTATTAGATTAGACCAGTGAATATGACATCAGAAGCTAAGCCCTCAGGAGGCTAAGCACAGAGGAGGAGGAACTGTTACAAACACTAGTGCAGACACTAGTGATTGGAATGTGGGATGTGGGAAGTATAAATGTAGGAAAATTGGACATTGTTAAGGAAGAAATGGAACACATAACTATTGACATACTAGGCATTGGTGATGCTGAGACAGAGAGTGAGGTGGAGCTCCCCTATTAAAGCAAGCTTGGAAGGAGGAGTGGCATCCACTTCTGTAATAGCTTGCCTCCGGAAACCCTATGAACTTGAAGAGAGGATGAAAGGCACCCAGCTTCAAGGACTCTCCTTCATAGGGTCGCTATGAGTCACCTGCGACTTGACGACACTTAACAACAACAACAGGCATTGGTGAAACAAGATGGATTGGCTCGGGACATACTGAATCAGACAATCATATGACCCACTATATTGATAATGAAAAGATGAGGAAAAACAGGATCACATTAATAGTTAAAAAGACCATTTCTAGGTCCATCTTGAAAAACAATGTTGTGAGTGACAGGAAAATATCCATATGCATACAGGGAACACCTGTTCATAGTACTCTAAAAAAACCCCAAGGGATACTTGCGGAGCACCATATCTGACCTTTAACAACTTCACAGACAAGCTCCAAAACCATTATCAAATATCAAATATATACACCAACAACCAGAGCCAAAGAGGAGGAAATAAATGGTATCTACCAACTTTTGCAGTCAGAAATCTATTGAACATGCAACCAAGACTCATTCATAATAATGCATGACTGGAATGCAAAAACTGGGAACAAAGAAGAAGGATCAGTAGATGGAAAATACATACCTAGAGACAAATGAGGATAGAGACAGAATGACAGAATTTTGCACAATCAATGATTTATTCATTGCAAATACCTATTATAAGAAATACAAATGGCAAACACACATGGACTTCACCTGATTGCCTATAAAGGCATCAGATTGGTTACATCTGTGGAAAGAATCATTTAAGAACCTCAATTATCAGCTGTGAAAACTAGACCAGGTGCTGATTGTGGAACAGACCATCAATTACTCATATGCGAATTCAAACTAAAGCTAAAAAAAAAATTTACAAGAACCAAAATTTGACTTTAAGTCTATCCCATCTGAATTTTAAAACCATCTCAAGTACAGGTCTGAGGGCCCAAACACTAATGAGTGAAGGTTAGATGGGTTGTGAAAAATATAAAGAATATCATCCATTAAGAATGCAAAAGGTCATTACAAAAACAGTGGAGGATGAAAACACTGAAATGGATGTCAGAAGAGATTCTGAATATTGCACTAGAGCACCAAGAAGCTAAAGCAGAGAGAAGAAATCAGAAAATTAAAGAGCTGAACAGAGGATTCCAAAGGGCAGCTCAGGAAGACAAAGCACATTATTATAATGAAATGTGTAGCTGGGAATTCAAAAGGGACAAATTCACTTGGCATTTCCTCATCTGAAGGAAATGAAGGGCAAATTCAAGCCTCAAGTTTCAATACTTATAGTTTAAAGATTCAGGAAGCATCAAAAGAAGATGGAAGAAGTACATAGTCACTGTACCAAAAGAACTGGCTTGCATAGAAGAATTTAATGAAACAACACATGACAAAGAGGCAATGGTGAAGAAGGAGAAAATTCAAGCTGCTCTTCAGAACTGGCAAAAAAGAAGGCCCCAGATATTGATGGTGTATCGGTTGACATATTTCAACAAACAGATGCAGCCCTGGATGTGCTCACTGGAGTGTGCCAAAAAATTTGGAGGACAACTATCTGGCCAACTGACAGGAAGAGATCCATATTTATTCTCATCTTCCCCAAAAGGTGATCTGACAGAGTATAGAAATTATTCAACAATATCACTAATATCATAAGCAAGCAATATCTTGCTAAAGATTATCCAAAATTACAGAGAATTTCCAGAAGTGCAAGCTGGATTTAGAAGAGGCCATGACATTAGGGACATTAGAGTCAATGTCAGATGGATCTTGACTGAAAGCAGAGAGTACTAAGGAATGTCTGTCTGTGTTTCATTGAGTATGCAAAGGCATTTGACTGTGTGGACCACAACAAAATATGCAACCTTGAGAATAATGGGAATTTCAGGGCACTTAATAGTGCTCATGTGAAATCTGTACTTGAACTAGGATGCAATGGTCCAAAATCATGGGAAGGAGTGAGTCAGGGCTGCATCTTGTTCCCATATCTTTTCAATCTATGTGTGAAACGGATCATTCAGGAGGTTGGACTTTATGAGAAGGAATGTGGCATCAGGATTAGTGGAAGATTCATCAACAATCTCCATTATGTAAATGTCACAATCTTGCTTATCAAAACTGAAGAGGATTTGACGTATTTGCTGCAAAAGGTTAAGGACTGCAGTCTTCAATATGGAGACTTCAACATCAAGAAGACCAAGGTTTTCACCATAGGGCCCATTGGCAGCACGGTGATAGATGGAGAAGAGATTGAGATTCTTAACAATTTTAGGTTGCTTGGTTGGTCCTGGAGTCAACAATCTTGACACCAGAAATCAGGAAATAAAAGATGAATTGCACTGGGAAAATCTGACCTCACCAGTGTGCTAAACTGAACAACAATGTCAGTCTAGAGACTAAGGTGCAACTGATTCAGGTCATCATCTTTGCAATTGCTTTCTACACATTAAAGAGCTGGACAATGAGTAAGGATGACAGAAGAAGAATTTATGCTTGTGAGTTGTGGTGCTGGAGAAGAGTCTTGAACATACCATAGACTGCTAAGAGAACAAACAGGTCTGTCCTGGAGAGCATGTAGCCATGTGGCTCTTTGGAGGCAAGGATTTGAAACTATATCTGACATACTATGAGTAGCTTGCCAGGAGGGACCACTTCTTGGAAAAGGACATCAGGTTTGGAAAGGTGGAGAGACAGCACAAATAAGGAAGACCTTGGAAAAGATGGATTGGTACAGTAATGGGGTAATGGGGGTAGGTCTGTTGGAGACAGTGAGATGGCTTGGCATAGAGCAGGATTCACAGCTATTGTACACATAGGGTCACTAGGAATCGCAGGTGACTTGATGAAACATAACAAAAATAAGGTCAAATGAAGCTGAAGAAATGAAAAGTTGTTTTCGAAAGCTAAACTGCAATCTTGTGTGTATGCCACCTAAATGAAGAGGCAGCTCAACAATAGATTTGTTTCTTGGTACAAAAATGACTTAAGACCACACAAGTAGTTTAATGCCATTAAGGATAGCATATATAAAGAAAGCAAAAGATTACTAAAAAAGATAGGTGTGGAAAGACCAAAAGGAAACTGACATTTGCTCTTGAGTATAAGATTTCAAAGGATAGCTTGAGAAAAGTGAAGTGTGTTAATGACATGTTCAAGAACAGCGACTAAGAAAACCAAAAGAAAAACTATGCTCAGTATTTCTCTAGGTGAAAAAACAGGAAATTTTTTTTTCAAGCCCTGAGTTGAAAGATTCTATCAGATCTGTTCATCACTGGGCCTCTAGGTAACATCATGATAAAGGGAGAAAAGATTGAAGTTGTCAATAATTTCACCTTTCTTGGATCCACAATCAACATTCTTGGTACTAGCATTTAAGAAATCAAAAGACATGTTACAATGGGAAAATTGTTTTTAGGAGTCTTTCCAGAGTGCTAAAGGACAATGATGACATTTAAGACTATTTTAAGACTAGGGTTTACTTGATTTCAAGCCATGATCTTTTTTTTTTTTAATTTTTATGTGTACTGTCAAATCAGATCTGACTGGTACAGGAGGAGATTTCCCCCTCCTTCTCCAGCAGAGCATCTGGTGGATTTGAACCGCATACCTCTGGGATTGCAGTGCAAAGCCATGGTCTTTTCAATTACTTGCTATGCATGTGCAAGTCGAACAACAAAGAAGAATCGGTGACTTTAGGTTGTAGTGTTGCAGAAGAGTACTGAATATCCCATGGACTTCCCAAGAACAAATATATCTTGGAGAAAGTGCAAGCAGGGTACTTCTTAGAAGCAAGGATAAACCAACTTTGTCTCAAGTATTTTGAGCATGTTATTAGGAGCAATTCTTGGAAAAGGACATCATGCTTGATAAGGAGAGGGGTCAGCAAAACAGAGAAAAACCCTTGGTAAGAGATCTTGGCACAGTAACTGTAATAATGGGCTCAGAGATTGTGGGCTGGGACAAGATAGTGCAGGGTTCAGACCCATTATTCATAGGGTTGTTATAGGTTGTAATTGACTCGATGACACTTAACAACAACAAAATGGGCAAAGTCTGGATGATTCAGGAAGCATAGAAAGAAGGAAGGAATACACCAATACTATACCAAAAAATAATTTGTCAGCCACACCCCCACCTCAGGTTGTAAGCTCTTTGTGGGCAGGACCTCAATAAATGTAAAGTGCTGAAAAACAAAGGAGAAAAATATTGATCAATGTCCAGCTATTTTCTGAGGTATTACATGATCAAGAACCTCTGATATTGAAGGAAGAAGTCCAAGCTGTACTGAGACACTAGATATAAACAAGGCTCCAGGAATTAATGAGATTATTAGTTGAATGCTGATTTAGAAGACAATCACTTGACCAATCAATTAGAAGATATCCATATTTATTTCTATCTCAAAAAAGTAAACTAATAAAGCATACAAATTATTGATCATATAATAAATATCACACACCAGTAAAATGATGCTACAGATAATGCAAAAGAAGTGGTCAGGTAACAAGAAGGTTAAGTGGAATTCACAAGATATAGAACAAGAAACTTCACTGGTGTGTCAGATGAACCTTGGGTGAAAAAAGAGAATGTCTGAAAGAAGTTTGCTTTTATTTTATTAACTGTGAAAAGGTGTTCAATGTTGTAGATCATAATTTGTAGATAACGTGGAAAAGGAAAGACATTCCAGAACACTTAATTGTGTTCATGAGGAACCTATACGTGAACCTATTGCAAAGAAAATTTCAACTGCTGGAGGCCAAGAGGCAATCATTTGAACAGTACAGGGAGACACTACTGGTTTAAAATTAGAAAGTAGGCTTCAACACTTCATCCTGTCCCTATATCTATTCAAACTGTACACTGAAAAAATAATCTTAGAAGTTGGACTATATGCAAAACAACTATGAGATATCATCTGACCCCAGTCAGAATTGCAAAATTTAACAGAACAGCAAGCAACAAATGCTAGTGAGGTTATGGAGAAGCTGGAACTCTTATTCACTGTTGGTGGAAGTGTAAAATCGTGCAACCCCTGTGGAAACCAGTATGGCGCTTTCTCAAAAAGTTGCAAATAGAGATACCATTTGACCCAGCAATTCCACTACTGGGAATATACCCCAAACAGACTACAACTGACATCCAAGCAGATATATGCACACCCATGTTTACTGTGGCTTTATTCACAGTAGCAAGAAGTTGAAAACAACCTAAGTGCCCATTAACAAACGAATGGATAGAGAAGCTGTGGTATATTCACACAATGGAATACTATGTTGCATTGAAAAACAAGGCACTTATGCAATATTATTAAAAATGGTTGACTCTGCAGGACATTATGCTGAATGAAGTATCTCAGCACAAAAGGACAAATACTGCATGGTGCCACTGTTATAAAACAGAACTGACCTCGGGGTTAGGGGGAGACTGAGGAAGATGCATTCAATAATGTATACTGCATTGAAACAGATGAAGGAAAAAATTGTTTAAAAGGGATATGTGATTAGGTATTTTTGTCATGATGGGAGTCCAGAGTGAGGGCTGCATAGTGGAGTGGACCTGGGGGATGGTTTGTAAAACAATGGAAGAATTTTTCTTTTACTTTTCCAAGAGGGTAGTGTACTGGGGGGTGGGGAGGGTTGGGGGGGAATGAATGAATGAATGGAAATCCAAAAGAAAAGAAAAAAGAAGTTGGACTATATGAAGAACACATTATGAGGAAAACAAAACTAATAATTGTTTGAGAGAATGTGAAGAAATCGAAATCTTTATACTGGTTGTTGTTGCTATGTTAAGCTGGAACCTCAAGGGTTTTCAGAGGCAGTTAATCACAGAGGAGAGTGCCCGTTTTTCTCCCGTGGAGCAGCTGGTGGATTCTAATCACATGCCTTTGGGATTGCAGCACAGCTACTTAAATCGTACTGATAGGAATACAAAAGTAAGCAGCCACTGTGGAACACAGTTTGGTTAAATATAGGATTATCATATTTCTCAACAATTCTTTCTGTCTGTCCTAATATCCTGAAAGCAGGGACTCAATTTATGCTAGTATTCACTTCCATTTGGTTGGGTCTTACCCTTAATGACACACCATAGGTCTTCTGAAACTGTAAATCACATTAGGAAGAGTTGACCCATCTTTCTCCCTCAGAGGTTGTAGTTGATTAAAACTGCCTTTAAGTTAGTGGTTTGCTGCAGATGACACTCCCAGAGCTCCCTGATATTGTTATTATTATATGTACCATTGCATTGTGATCAACTCCTAGGTGACCCTCCAGTGGGTTTTCAGAGACAATTAATCCCATGGGAAATTGCACATCTTTCTCTCACTTATTTTTCAATTGTTAGCACAGCTTCTTACCATGAAGCCACCACAGCTCCCTGATACTTTATTGTTGTTGTTATGTACCACCGAGTTGGAACCAATTCATCGCTGACCCTTCAGAAGCTTTTCAGAGACATTAAATCATACAGAAAGAGACTTCCCATCTTTCTCCCTTGGAGTGACTGGTGGATTTGAATTCTCTGCATTTAGGTTGGTAGTGCAAACTCCATACCAGTAGGCATCCAAATACTGTTCTTGTTATGTGCATTGATATAGACTTACAGCAACCTTGTGAACAATGGCTTTGAACTCGCTCTATCCTGTATCATCATCACCATCTCCAACACACCTGAGACCATTGTAATAGTTACTTTATTTTCCACTTGACATCCTTCTTCAAGGACTGGCCTCTCCTTCCAACATGCCCAAAATAGGTGAGATGGTTTCACCATCTTTGCCTGTTCTGCTTTTATCCTTAGTCATTGTCCAACTTAAAGATGCATAACAAGCAATTGAAAAGATCAGGGCTCGGACCAGGCACATCTTAGACTTTAAACTGACATCTTTGCTTTTTCATACCCTGGAGAGGGCCCTGACAGCAGATTCCCTAATGTAACTGATTTGATTTCTTGACTTCTGTTGCCAAGGTTATTGATTATGGACCTAAGTAAGATAAAATTGTTGACAATTTCAATCTTTTCTCCATCTATCATGATGAAGCCTTTTGGTAAAGATTTTTGTTTTCTTGATGATTAGATGCTAGTGTAGCAATATTCATTGCCGCATTACACAATAGCCAATAGGTAGAAACAACCCAAGTGTTAATCAACAGATGAATTAAAAAAACCCTCAAAGTTCCCACTACTGGACTGACAGGCAGCAGCATGAGAGATAGAAAAAAGATTGACACTGTCAATGACTTAATCTTACTTGAATCCACAGTCAATATGCTTGGTACCAGCAGTCAGGACATCAGGAGATGTATTGCACTGGGAAAGTCTGCAGCCAGGGACCTCTTGAAATTATTGAAGAGCAATTATGTGAGTTTGAGGACTAAGCTACCCCTGATTCAGACCATGGTCATTTCAATAGCTTGTTATACTACTGAAAACCCGACAATGAATGACAGAAGAAAGCCTTTGATCTATGATATTGAAAGACAGCACTGAATGGACTGCCAAAAGAACAATCAGATAGATATGTCCTGGAGAAAGTAAAGCCAGAGTGCTCCTTGGAGGCAAAGATGATGAAGTTTCATCTCACATAGTTTGGATATGTTGCTATTCCTTGAAGAAACACATTATACTTGGAAGGTTGCTGGGAGAGAGGAAGACCCTCAACCAGGTAGATTGACACAGTGACTACAGCAAATGGGCTCAAGTGTGTCAGAGATTGTGAGCATGACACTGGATAGAACAGGACTCAATTATGTTTTCATGAGGTTGTTATGAATTGTACTTGACTCAACACATCTAACAACAACAACAACAACAACTACATTTCCTTTGAATGAGAACCCACTCATAGTTGACCCTTTACCAGGTTCTCTGAGGCCGTAAACCACATAGGAGGAGATCACTCATCTTTATCCCACAAAGTTGTTGATAGATTTGATCTGCCAGAGAAGTGCCACCTTTGGGTTAGAAACACAACGAGAGAACTCCCTTAGTAAAGAAACACAACATTACTTATTTGTACGATGGAAAATTATCTAGCCATACAAAAAAGAAATGAAACTTTTATACATGCTTTTGGAAAAGTCTGCTGTTAGGGACCTCTCCAAATTACTAAAGAGCAATGTTGGTCTAAAGGCTAGGGTGCATCTTTCTAATCACATGATATGGATCTGTGAACTAGATAATGAATAAGGATAACAGAAGAATTGATGCCTTTGAGTTTTGGTGTTGGTGAAGAGTGCTGAATATCTTATGAACTGCTAAAAGATCAAACAAATATATCTTGGAGAAAGAGAAACCAGAAGGCTGCTTGGAGGCAAGAACGGTGAACCTTTCTCTCATATACGTTGGGCATATGGCTACGATGAGTATGGCACAGGATAGGATACAGTTCAGATCTATTGTTCATAGAGTCACTATGAGTTGTATTTACTCGACAGCACTTAACAACAATAAGAACAAAGGCACAATAGATCTTGAAAACATTATGCTAAGTCTAATAAGTCAGTCACAAAAGGAAAAATATCATATGATTCCACTTATAACAACTCTGTAAAACTGACAAAAGTAAGAATTCATTAGTGATTGCTAGGGACTTTGGAAAAAGGAAACAGTAATTATTGCTTAAGAAGTATTGAATTTCATTTGGAGTGATGAAAAATTTTGGAAAATAGTGGTGGTGTCTACACAGCATGATGACTGTAATTTAATTGTACACATGCAAGTTTAAAATGACAAATTCTCCATTATACATGTTTTCCTACAACAAAATAAAAAATGATATTGGCAATGATTCTTAGACAATGAGGTAAAACTGACTAAAATGTAACTTTTTAAATTTACCAAATATCTCATAAAAAGTCAGTTTATACCTTTTTTTTTTACCACTGGGTGTCAGAGTTGTTCTGTTTTTACTAGTGAATTTGGGAAATCCAGTGGTATTTTTGTGCATTTTAAGCATTTTTACTCTGTACTGAAAGAATTTTTTAGACCACACAGCATTTTTTTTGTGAAGTCAATGAAAAAGAGAGGATTTTTCCCCCCTCTATTTTCTTCTTATATTTTTTGGTTAGTTTTATTTATTGCCAGAGTCTTAGAGAAAGATATTGTCATCAGAAACACACAGATAATTTTGAAAGAAGTCTTGGAGGTTCATCCTTACAAGTCAGTCTCTCAGATTAACCTGTACTTCTCTCTCCAAATGGAATCCAGCTTAGTTTGCCAATGTTTATGATAGCTTGATCTCTAACTATTGGGCCAGAAGATCAAGTGTATACTACATGAATAGATCATGTATTTCAAACTGGAAAGGAGAGCTAAATGACTATCAGAAGTAATTATTTCACTTATCCAAAAGAGATTTCTTGGCTTGCTATGATATGCCTAGTCCTTGTGAGGAAGGTTGACCTGATGTCAGTTCAAACATCATTAAACCAATATGAGCTTCTAATTAATCCCAGCATTCCTTAGACATCCTGGAGTTGACAAAAACAGTGGGGAAATAACCTGAAATGTAGAAAGACTCAGTATAGCTACAATACAGGGAAAAGAATCATCTTGTTGCCTAGAAAACAGAAGGCAGCTATAAGAATTTGCCCATTGGGATAAACGTTTTACAGTTCAATTTTAATAAAGGTAGTGGTCTAAGAATATGACTTTAATTTATATTAAATGCTAGAATAGATACCTTCAAGTTGTGGTGCTGGAGAAGAGTCTTGAAAATACCATTGATTGCCAAGATAATATATCAGTCTGTCTTGGAAAGGATGAAACCAAATCTCTCCTTGGAGGCTAGGATTTTGAGGTTCTGTCTCACATACTTTGGGCATGTGGTCAGGAGAGACTGTTCCATGGAGAAGGACATCATGCTCAGAAGGGTGGACGGACAGCACAGGAGAGGAAAACCCCAGATGAGATGGATTGATAGAGTATCTGGGGCAATGGGGGGTGGTGTGTTGGAAATAGTGAGACCGGCTCAGGCAGGGAAGGGTTCAGAGCTGCTGTACATAGGGTTGCAGGCAACTCAACAACACATAACAACAAAAACATACTCTATTGGTTTTTTTTTTTTTTAATTTAAGCCTCATGTTTAGAACCAACAAGACCTCAGAAGGGCCTTTGTATTTAAAAGTCAGTTGTTATTATATTATGGAGGAACATTTTTCTAAGTGGTACAGCACTCTTCTGTATGCACTGAGGTAACCTGCAGTTGCTATGATGCTGAAACTTGTGCTATTGGGGTGTCAAATGCCATAACAGTTACCCATGGTGGACAGTGTTTGGTGGAGCTCCCAGATTAAGACAGGTTTGGAAGCAGGAGTGGCATCCACTTCCTAAACAACATGCCTCCAGAAACTGTTTGATAGTTATAGAAAGGCTTCAGGCCTTTTGTTCATAGTGTCTCTATGAGTCGTGCTCGACTCGATGGCAATGAACAACAACAACCTAAAAACCTATAAGGGAAAAAAAATTCAACAGTCAAACTCTAAAATCACTGCCATTGAGCTGGTTCTGACTTACGGCAACCCTCTGTCAGGTTTCTGAGGCTGTGAGTGCTTACAGGAAGAGTCTGTCTGATCTTTCTCCCTACAAGTGACTGATGGATTGAGCTGCACTTTTTTAGTGGTAATATAAAGTATGTATACAACACTTCATGTACTATACTACCAAGGCCCCTGGATTAAGGAAAAGAGAATATTAAATTGAGGGAAATTTTCATGATCACTTACAAACTAAAGGTATCCAAACTTAGTAATTTTTATCTTCTTTAAAAAAATAATTTGACAAAAAATAATTTGACTAGAAGATATAAATATCAATTTGAAAATGAAAGGGAAAACAACCCTAGTAGGATATAGCTATGCACACACATACAGGAACTATATACATGATGTGTGCTGTCAGTTGGAATCAATCCATTACTGACCCTCTAGTAGGTTTTTGAAGACCTTAAATCTCAGAGTAAGAAATTGCTGATCCTTCTCTCAAGCAGCAGCTGGTGAATTCAAACCATGTATCTTTGGGATTGCAGAATAGATAGATTTATATATAGCTTTGAACTGCATGTCTTTGGGATTACAGAACAGCTTCTTGCCACTAGGCCACCAGAGAGGTAGGTAGGTAGGTAGATAGATAGATAGATAGATAGATAGACAGACAGATAGATAGATAGATAGATAGATAGATAGATAGATAGATATAGAGAGATATATATAGTTTTTGTTATGTGCTGTCAAGTCATCTGTGACCCTATGCACAGCTGCTCTGAACCCTGCCCTTTCTTGAGCCAGTCTCACTGATTCTGACATACCTACTCCCATAGCCCTAGTTTCTGTATCAATACATCTCATCCAAGGTCTTCCTTTCCTGTGCTGTCCCTCCACCTTTCTGAGCATGATATTGTTCTCCAAGGATTGGCCCCTCCTGACTATGTGCCCAAAGTATGTGAGACGGTGCTTCAAAATCCTAATCTCAAAGGAGAAACTTGGTTTTACCCTCTCCAAGACAGACCTATTTGTTTTCTTGTCAGTCTATGATATGTTCAAGACTCTTCTCCAGCACCTATTCTCCAGACATCTATTCTTCTGTCATTCTTATCATGGTCCAGCTCTCTAATGCATAGCAAGACTGACATCGTTGCCTCTCGGTACTCTGGAAAGGTCCCTGGCAGTAGATTTATCTAATGCAATTAGTCTTTTGATTTCCTGACTGCTGGTTCCAAGAGTGTTGATTGTGGAGTTGAGCAACATGTAACTGTTAACAACCTCAATCTCTTCTCCATCTGTCATGGTGTGATCAATTGGCTCAGTGATAAGAATCTTTGTCTTCTTGATGTTGAGTTTCAATCCATATTGAAGACTACAGTCCTTGACCTTTTGCGACAAGTACTTCAGGTCTTCTTCAGTTTCAGCAAGCAACGTTGTGTCATTTACATATTATAGGTTGTTGATGACTCTTGCTCTAATTATGAAGCCACATTCCTCCTCATAAAGGCCAGCCTCTAAAATGATCTGCTCTGCATATAGATTGAAAAGGTATGGAGAAAGGATGCATCCCAGACACACTCCTTTTATTTTGAACCATACAGTGTTTCCCTGATCTGTTATGAGGACTGCTTTCTGGTCCAAGTATAGGTGTTGCATAGCACAATCAAGTGTCCTGGGATTCTATTCTCCTCAAGATTAACCACAGTTTATTGTGATCCACACAGCCAAATGCCTTTGCATAGTCAGTGAAACACAGTGATCCCTCTGGCACTCTTTGCTTTCTGCCAAGATTCATCTGACATTTGTGACAATATCTCTAGTGCCATAGTCTATTAAACCCAGGTTTTATTTCTGATAGTTCTCTGTCAATGTACTGCTTCAGTAATTTCTGGACAATCTTCAGCAGGATTTTTTTTGCTTGTGATATTAGTGATGTTGTTGCTGTTGTTAAGTGCCGTCGAGTCGCAGGTGACTCATAGAGACCCTATGAAGGAAAGTCCTCAACACTTGTGTGTCTTTCATCCTCTCTCCAGGTTTATAGGGTCTCCGGAGACAAGCTATTATGGAATTGGATGCCACTCCTGCTTCCAAGATATTGGTGATATTGTCCAATAATTTCCACACTCTGTTGTGTCCTTTTTTTGGAATGGGAATAAATATAGATCTCTTTCGGAAAATTGGCCAGGTAGCTGTCTTCCAGATTTCTTGGCACAAGGTGAGCACATCTAGGGAATCATCTGTTTATTGGAATATGTCAACTGGTATTCTATCACTTCCTGGGGCTTTATTTTTGGCTAAGTCCTTCAGAACAACCTAAACGTCCTCTTTCATCACCATTGTCTCTTGATCAGATGTTAATTCTTGAAATTTCTCTTTGTCAGCCAAGTCTTTTTGGTACAGTGACTTTGTATACTCTTTCCATCTTGTTTTAATACTTCCTATGTGGTTCAATATTCTATCCATAGCTTCCTTAAGTACTGCAACTGAATTGAAAAATATTCTGATCTGCGTGGTGGGTGGAAGCTGTGCATGGCACCTAAATATAAATTTCTAGCCATTTTAAAAGGGATTTTCAGCAAGATTATGCTTGCAGAGGAAGACCAAAGATGGTTGACCTGAGCATCATGAAGAGCTTGCTGTCTCACAATCGACCTTCAGACAACCTTGGTTTGAGTCCTTGTTCTACTGTCTTTATTACTTTTTCAACCTTGTGTAAGGTTCTCTGTTCACCACTCTGGAAGCCCGTTCTCCATTTGTGGAAGGGGAAAGTAAAAATACCAACTTCGAGTTACAATTAGATCTCTTGGCAGAGAGGAAGGGGGCAGTGATGGGGGCACTGGAGCTGGAGGTGCTGTTCCCAGCCACACTCCCTAGTAGGGCACAAGGTCCAGACCTCAGAAAGAGCCTTGGGGGAGGAGAGCTTTCCAGCCCCTGGGGAGAGTTGACAGGCCCCTGGGGAGAGCCACCAGGTCCCTGGGGAGAGCTGCCTGGCCCTTGAGGAGAGCCACTTAACTCCTGGGAGAGCCACCTAGCCCCTGGGGAGAGCTGCCCAGCTCCTGAGGAGAGTTGCCTGGTTTCTGGGGAGAGTTGCCTAGCTCATGGGGAGAATAGCAAACATCAAATGCTGGCAAGGTTGTGGAGAAACTGGAACCCAAGAGAAATTGTTCACCCAAGCAGATAGATGCACACCATGTTTATTGCACCTTTGTTCACAATAGCAAAGAGTTGGAAACAATCCAAGTGCCCATCAACAAACAATGCAGCTTCTTGCCATGAGATCTTAAAGGGATCAATTCCAATTCTTTTGCCACATTTCTTACTCATTTTCCAGATCTCAGACATATAGCAGATGATTGAAAAGACCATTGCCAGAATCAGGCACACCTTAGTCCTCAAATTTACATCATTACTCCTCAATAATTTGGAGAGAGTTTGACTGGAAACTTTCTCAGTGCAATATGTCTACTGATCTCCCGGATGCTGTTACTCCTGTTGGATTGTGGATCCAAGTAAGATAATGTTATTGACAGTTTCAATCTTTTCTCCATCTATGATATGTTGCTTTTCAGTCAGCTGTTGTTTGTGCAATCCAGTCACCTGCAACTCATATTGACCCCATGTACATTACCTCTGAACCTTGCCCTCTCCAGACCTAATCTCATTTCTGTTGTCACTGAGTTAATCCATCTCATAGAGGGTCTTCCTCTTTTGCACTGTCCCTTCACCCTTCCAAGCATTATATCTCTCCAATGACTGGTCCCTTTGGGCAAAGTATGTGAGGTGGAGTTTCAAATTTCTTGCCTCCAAGGAGCAGCCTGGTTTCACCCTCTCCAGGATGAACCTGTTTGTCCTTTTGGCAGTTCATGGTATTTTTAGTACTCTTCACCAGCACCACACTTAAAGGCATCAATTCTTCTGTCATCCTTATTAATTGTTCCACTCTCCAATGTATAGCAAGTAATTGCAGAGACCAGGACCTGTATCAGGCTCATCTTAGTCTACAAACTGACATCATTGCTCTTCAGTACTCTAAAGAGAGGTCCTGACAGCAGACTTTCCCAATAAAATAATCTTTTTATTTCCTGACTTCTGGTGCCAAGACTGTTGAGTGTGGAACCAAGCAAACTGAAGCTGTTAACAATCTCAATCTCTTCACCATTTATCTATCATGATACTGCCAATTGGTCCAATGGTGAGAATCTTTGTTTTCTTGATGTTGAGACTAGTGATGACAATTTCCCCCCCCCCTTAATGTTGAGATACAATCCATATTGAAGGCTGAAGTATTGTTGTTGTTGTTATGTGTCCTTGAGCTGCATGTGCCTTAAAGTGACAGTTCTGAAGTCTACCCTATCCTGAACCTGTCTCACTGCTTCTGACACACCTACCCGCCCATTGCCCCAGTTACAGTGTCAATCCATCTCATCCAGGGTCTTCCTTTCCTGCGCTGTTCATCTGCCCTTCCAAGAATGATGTCCTTCTCCAAGGACTAGTCCCTCCTGGTCACTTGCCCAAAGTATGTGAGGTAGAACTTCAAAATTCTAGCAGATGCTATTCCTTGGAATGAGATATACAGCTTAGAAAGGTGGAAGATCAATAAAAGGGAGGAGGACCGCAAAGAGATGAATTGATACAGTGACTGCTGCACTTGGACTCTAGCGTGTCAGAGATGATGAAGATGGCACAGGATAGGACAGGGTTCACAAACGCTGTTCATAGGGTGTCTATGAGTCTGGAACACATCTAACAGAAACAACAAACTGATCTCATGAAGTCCTCCTTGGATTTATTTTTCTACTTCTTTGTATTAGTGAATAGCTCTGGGACAGATTCTAGCCTTTTTACCACACTAGATAAAGGTCAAGCAGACAATGGTTTATTTTTAAACTACGCATCCCTTAGCCTAACCATGTAGTAGGGTTATTTGTGTAAGGTTATAAATAGTGGGTTACTTTCTCTGTACTCTGTGCGGAATTCTGGTCTACCTCCCCCCAGATCCAGGAAGCATTTCTTCTCATTGATCAGTAAGGCCTTTTAGTCTGCCTCCAGGTCAGTTTTCCAGGCTCCCTGTGAACATGAACATAAAGGGACTCTCTACTCTGGGGAATAAACCTCAATAGTTATAGATTTCAAAAAGACGATTGCTATGCACACCCATCATTTCTAGCTGTTTTTTGCAAGAAATCCTTCCGGTTTAACCCCTCCCCCCTTTATTCATTTCCCCATTCACTCTAGAAAATGACATTGATGTCTTTCCTTGACTAAATTTACAAATAGCAACAGGTAGGTTTTTTGGTATATTGATAACTTTCCACTCAAACACTAAGTTCTGCTCTGTCTTTCTGCTTGAAGGCTTTTACTGAACTAAGCAGCTTAATGCCACTCTAGGAAAGAACAGCACAAACCACTTCTCTGTTGGGATGAATTTTTTTTTTTAATTTGTGATTAGAATGAAACTTTTCAAAGCAGTTATTTTTTTCTTTCAACCCTTCAAACACATTTTATTTCAGAACATTACTTATAATACACTGTTATCAGAGTTTTCCTGCTTCTGCAATTCTCATTTCCATTAATCCTTCTTTTCTGTCTCAAGAGCTTTATCCTAGGGCAAATGCTGCTTTTTGGACCTGTTGTTGTTGTGTACCACATTGACCCACTCCAGCGATTTTCCAGGCAGTTAATCATAGGGGAGGAGATCAACCATCTTTCTCCTGTGAAGCAGCTGGTGACCTCAAACCACATACATTCAGGACTGCAGCGTCGCTTTTAGTCACTAGACCACCAGACCTCTTGTTTGACCTTTTATGCTTGGTTATTTTAAGAAGCAGGTCCATCCCTGATATTATTGATCACCGTATCGCTGTTATGAGGTGCGTTCCAGTCAACTAAGACTCATAATGATCAAAACCTTGTGCTATTTTTGTGGTAGATTGTGAGAGTTTAAACACTAAGCTAAAATTTGGGAATCAATCTTTATTGCATGCAGCCAGAACACCACCTAATGCTTAAACCATTCCAAGCCAGGGGGGCAGCAGAGATTCCATTTATGGAATGTGGGCATGGGGTTTACACAAAGTTCGTTGCAGTTGACAGCTGAGATTTCTGCACATTTGGGAGTCGTTATTGTTTCTAACTTCTCATATGCACCCAGGCCCTGGGCCAGGGGCCAAGGAAGTAGTAACCAAGTTGGATCAGCATTTACTAGGCAACATAAACCATAGTAAAGGATATTATTGCCAAAATTCTTGAGGCAAGCATTTCTTAAAATGGCTGTCAGAACAAAATAGCTTCCTTAATATTAACATAGAAAATAGTTTTTCTAATGCTTAGCTTTTCTCTCTTGCATCATCCTCACAATCTGCCAGGTCCACACCATCATTGCAGTCACTCTGTGAATCCATATTATTGAGGGTCTTCTTCTCTTTCTCAGAATCTCTACCTTTCTTAGCATGATGTAGTTTTCTAAGGACTGGCCCATCCTAACAACATGCCCAAAATACGTTATTTGACTCACCATCCTTACCTCTAAGGAGCAACCTGATTGCACTTCCTCCAAAACAGATGGGGTTGTTCTTTTGACAGTATCAAAACCAGAAAAACCACACTTCTATCACTTGGCCTTGCTGCCAGAAATCAAAACAAAACAAGACAAACACCCACTTTTGGAGACCAAGTTTGAAACAGAAAACATAGCTCTTTATATACTGGTATGTAACTCCTACCAGGGAGATCTGGTGGCATCCAGAATAAGAAATTGCACCGCTAACCCCAAGGCAGGCAGTTTGAATCCACCAACGGTTCCAACAGAACCCATGTATATAGTCAGATACTTAGTTATTATGGGGCAAGCACTGTGGCCTCCTCCTAATGGCTGCTCTATAGAAGCTTATACAGTGGTCACTTTTCTTTACCCTGAATACACATGACACTTGAAAGTTCTTTTGTTGTTATTGCTGCTGTTATGTGCCATTGAGTCTAACCAGATATAGCTCTGAAGTCTCCTCTATTCTGAGGCAATCTCACTGTCTCTGACATGCCTACCCCCATTACCCTGGTTACTGTATCAATTCATCTCATCTGAGGTCTTCTTCTCTTGCACTATCTTTCCATCCTTCCAAGCATGATGTCCTCCAAAGACTGGTCCCTCCTGGCAACATGCTCAAAGTATGTGAGACAGAGCCTAAAAATCCTTGCCTCCAAGAAGCAGTGTGGCTTCACCCTCTCCAGGATAGGACCGTTAGTTCTACTTACAATCTGTGATATATTCAATACTCTTCTCCAGCACCACACCTCAAAACCTTCTATTCTTCTTCTTTCCTTTTTGGTCATTGTCTAGCTCTCTGATGAATAACAGGTAATTTGGAAGACCATGACCTGGATCAGGTGCACCTTAGTCTCCAGACTGACATCACTGCTCTTAACACTCTGGGGAGTTCCCTGACAGCAGATTTTCCTAATGCAATTTTTATCTTCTGATTTCCTCACTGCAGGTGCCAAGAGTTCTGATTGTGAAGTCGAGCAAGCTGAAACTGTTAACAATCTTAATCTCTTCTCTAAGGTCTGGTGTCTCCTGGCCCAAAGTGTGTGAGACTGCACTTCAAAATCCTAACCTCCAAAGAGAAACTTGGTCTCACCCTTTCCAACCCAGACTTATTTGTTTTCTTGGCAGTCCATGGTGTGTTTGAGACTCTTCTCCAACACCACAATTTGAAGGCATTGATTCTTCTTGTGTCACCCTTAGGTATTGTCCAGCTGGACCTATATGACACCTAACAAAAACAATAACTTTACATGATGTGCTGAAGAAACAGGTCCAGCTTTCTGATGGAGATTACTCCACAAGTAATTGCGAAGAACGTGGCCTGGATTAGGCACACTTTATTTAGTCTCTAGACTTGCTTTGCAGTACTCTGGAGAGGTCCCTGACAGCAGATTTCCCCAGTGCAATTAATATTTGGATTTACTGACTGTAGGTGCTAAGAGTATTGATTGTGGAGCTAAGCAAGCTGTAATTGTTAACCTCAATCTCTTCTCCATTCATCATGGTGTGATCAATTGGCCCAGTGGTGAGAATCTTTGTCTTCTTGATATTGAGTGTCAATCCATATTGAAGATTATAGTCCTCTACCTTCTGTAGCAAGCACTTCAGATCCTCCTCAGTTTCAGCAAGCAAGTTTGTGTCATCTACATAACTTAAGTTGTTTATGAGTCTTCCTTCAATTCTGATGCCACGTTTCTCCTCATAAAGCTCAGCATCCTGAATGATCTCTTCTGCATGTTGTTGTTATGTGCTGTTGAGTTGCTTGAGATCCATAGTGACCCTTCATACAAGAGCCCTAAAACGCCGTTCTATCCTGTGCCAACCTCATTGTCTCCTACACACCTACTCCCACTACCTCAATCACTGAATCGATCCATCTCATCAAGGGTCTTCCTCTCCTGGGCTATCCCTCCACTCTCCCAAACATGATGTCCCTCTCCAAGGACTGGTCCCTTCTTGCAACATGTCCAGAGTATGTCAGATGAAGCTTCAGAATTCTTGACTCCAAGGAGCAGCCCGGCTTCATGCTCTCCAGAACAAATCGGTTTATTCTCCTAGCAGTTCATGGTATATTCAACACTCTTCTCCAGCACTGCATTTCAAAGGCATCAATTCTCTTTCTATCATCCCTAGTCACTGTCCAGCTCTCTGATGCATAGCATACAATTGCAAAGATTATAGCCTGGATCAGGTGCACGTTAGTCTCCAGCCTGAAGTCATTGCTCTTCAGTACTCTTGAGAGGTCCCTCACAGCTGACTTTTCCAATGCGGTTTGTCTTTTGATATCCTGGCTGCTGGTACCAAGAAGAGTATTGACTGTGGGGCCAAGCAAAAGAAAACTATTAAGTATCTCAGTCTCTTCACCATCCATACTGATGCTGTCAATTGGCCCAGTGGTGAGAATCTTTGTTTTCTTGATGTTGAGCTTCAATCTGTATTGAAGGTTGCAGTCCTTGACCTTCTGCAGCATGTGCTTCAGGTCCTCCTCAGTTTCAGTAAGCAGGGTTGTGTCATCTGCATAATGCAGGTTGTTGATGAATCTTGCACCAATTCTGATGCCACATTCCTCCTCTTACAGCCCAGCGTCCCAGATGATCTGTTGTGCACAGAGATGGAAAAGGTATGGAGACAGAATACATCCCTGGTGGACACCCTTCCCAATTTTGAACTATGCAGTGTCTCCTTGCTCTATTCTGACGACTGCCTCTTGGTCCAAGTACAGGTTTTGCATAAGCACAATCAAATATTCTGGGAGTCCCATTCTTTTCAGAGTCAGCCACAGTTTGTTGTGATCAACACAGTCAAAAGCCTTTGCATAGTCAATGAAGCACAGATAGGCATTCATTCCTCTGGTATTCTCTGCTTTCTACCAAGATCCATCTAGCATTAGCTATAATATCCTAGTACCACGACCTCTTCTAAAGCCAGCCTGCACATCTGGCAGTTCTCTGTTGATGTATTGCTCCAGTCATTTTTGGATCATTTTCAGCAGAATCTTGCATGAGATATCAATGATATTGTTCAATAATTTTCACACTCTTTCGGTCACCCTTCTTTGGAATGGGAACAAATATAGATCTCTTCTGGTCATTTGGCCAAGTGGTTGTCCTCCAGATTTCTTGGGACAACTTAGTGTGCACATCCAGGACAGCGTCTGCTTGTTGAAATATGTCACTTGGTATGCCATAAACTCCTGGAGCCTTGTTTTTTGCCAGTTCTTTGAGAGCAACTTGAACTTCCTCCTTCATCACCATAGGCTCTTGCTCATACATCATTTCATGAAATTCTTCTGTGCTAGCCAATTCCTTCTGGTACAGTGACTGTATACTCCTTCCATCTTCTTTTAACGGTTCTTGTATCATTTAACACTCTGCCCAAAGTATCCTTAAGTATTGACACTCATGATTTGAATTTGTTTTTCAGCTCCTTCAGCTTAAGAAATGCTGAGTATGTTCAGCCCTTTTGATTTTCTGACTTCAGCTCTTTGTACATTTCATTATAGTATCTTGCTTTGTTATCCCGACCTGCCCTTGAAATTTTCTTTTCAGCTCTTTAATGTCTTGATTTCTTCCTTTAGCTTTGGCTTCTCAGTGCTCTAATACTATACTCAGAGTCTCATCTGGCATCCATCTTGGTCTTTTCTTCACACAGATTGAAAAGTATGCAGACAAGTTCCATCCCTGACACACTCCTTTCCTGATTTTGAACCATGTAGTGTTTTCCTGCTCTGTTTTGAGGACTGCCTCCTGGTCCAGGTATAGGTTTCACATAAGCTTAATCAAGTGAGGAGGACTGGACACCATTATTGGAAGTCCAACCTGCACGGGAATGGGTTTCGGGGTTATTGAGAGTTCAGCCTGCAATGGGTAACTCTCTGGCTTAATAATTAAAGAGAAATCTTTTTCCTTTGTCCCTTATGCGGGCTGGGAACTTGGAGGTCTCTCTTCCTGTAACGAATACATCTTGGTCGTCTCGGTCTCCTAACTCCTTTAATGTGAAAAGCAGCATCTATCATAAGGAACAGAATGTGTACCCTCCCTTGCTTGATTGTTTCTGTACCCACCTTTTATGACTCTATGAAAAATGAGAAATGAGATCACTGTTTATTATGATTCAATGGAAATCCTAGAAAATGAGATCATTGCTTATACTCCTATAAAATTAAAACAATGCAGACCCTCGAGGCTGCAGTTTTCTGTCTCATCTGTGTGTGTTTTTCTTTGCTGCAGTCCCATCTTGTCTTCTGTGTGTGTCTGTCTCTTCATGTTCATTTCTTCCAGGAAAAAGGGTTGCGGTTTGCAACAATCAAGTGTTAATTTTCCTTAAGGTTAGCCACAACTTGTTGTGATCTACAGCGTCAAATACCTTTGCACGAAACACAGATAGACATTCTTCTGGTATTAGCTTTCTTAATAATAACTATGTCAAGGAAAATACTTTGTAGGCAGGAAAGTTAGGTTTCTTCAGCACATCATGTAAAGTTGTTGTTATTGTAGTTAGGTGTCTTCCAGTTGACTCTAACTCATAGCAACGTTGTGCAACAGATCTGAACCTTGCCTGAACTCTGTCATACTCAAGTCTATTGTGGTAAACACTTTGTCAATCTGTCTCAATGAGGATCTTCCTCTCTTTCTTTGACCCTTTACCTTTCTCACCAATGACTGGTTCCTCCTGAAGATATACCCAAAGTAAGTGAAATGAAGATCCATGATCCTTTCCTCTCGAGGACCATCTTGGTTGCCTTTCCTTCAAGACATATTTGTTTGTTCTTTCAACAGTCCATGAGATATTCAATATTCTTTGCCAACACCAACAATTCGAAGGCATTGATTCTGATTTGTCTTCCTTTTTTTTATTTTTTAACTTTCAGATGCATAGAAAACAATTGAAAGCATAACAATTTGGATCACATGCACCTTAGTCTTTAAACTCACAACATCGCTCTTTAGCACTTTGAAGAGGTCCTTGACAGCCAATTTTCCTAATACGACATGTCTTTTGATACTTGACTACTAGTAATACGAGTGTTGATTGTGTATCCAAGTAAAATTAAATTGTTGATAATTTCAATCTTTTCTCTATCTGCCATGTTGCCTGTTGGTCCAGTGATGTTTTTATTTTCTTGATATTGAGATGTAACCCATATTCAAAACTGTAATCTTTGATCTTCTTCAGTATGTAGTTCAAATCTTCTTCACCTTCTGAAGGCAAGGTTATATCATCTGCATAATGCATGTTGTTAGTTAGTCTTCTAATTTTTTTATTAATTTTAATGAACATTTACAGAGATTTTGGATTTCTGTTCATTCATTGTTGCACTTTTCTCCTTGCCCACCCCCCTCACCCCCAGTTCGCTCTTTGAAAAGTAAAAGAAAAATTCCTTCATTGGTATATAATCCCCTGGCATCCCCAGCACCCCCGCTCAGCCACCCCAAGTATACTCCACTCTGCAATCTTCCTTCCAGACTCTTATGATAATCATAATACCCTATAACATATTGCTTTTGAACTGTTCCTTCCCTCATCAGTTTCAATGCAGTATACATTATTTATCCAGTTTTTCTCATTCTTACCCCAATCTTAATGTCAGTCCCATTCTACAACAGTGGCACTACGCAGTGTTTGTCTTTTTGTGACAGAGATATTTCACTCAGCACCCATTTTGAATAATATTGCATGAGTTCCTTGTTTTTCTTTTTTTTTAAATTTTTTAAAAATAATTTTAATGAACATTTACAGAGATTTTG
>NW_006399944.1:2885683-2906913 GCF_000299155.1 Elephantulus edwardii | reverse complement strand
ATTCGTTTGTTGATAGGCACTTAGGTTGTTTCCAACTCCTTGCTGTTGTGAACAAAGCCGCAATAAACATGGGTGTGCATATATCTGCTTGGATGGTGTTTACGGTCTCTTTAGGGTATATTCCCAGTAGTGGAATTGCTAGGTCAAATGGTATCTCTATTTGCAACTTTTTGAGAAAGGGCCACATCACTTTCCATAATGGTTGCATCATTTTACACTTCCACCAAAATGAATAAGGGTTCCAGTTTCTCCACAACCTCACCAGCATTTGTTGCTTGCTGTTCTGTTAAATTTTGCTAGGATATTCTTCTTTATATAATTCAGCTTCTTGAATTATTTCCAGAAGTAGCACATAATCAGAGGCACACTCGTGGCCTAGTGGCAAGAATCTGTGTTGCAGTTCTGAAGGCATGTGAATCAAAGCAACCAGCTGCTCTGCAGAAGGATGGACAATCTCCTGTGTGATTGCCTTTGAAAACCCAGCAGAGGGTCAGCTATGAATTGGTTCTGACTTGACAGTACAAAACAGCACATAATCAAGAACCCAAGATATGGGAGCTCTGGTGGCCTAGTGGCAAGAAGCTGCACCGCAATACTGAAAGCATGTGGTTCAAATCCACCAGATTTCTCCAGTGGAGAAGGAGGGGAAATCTCCTTCTGTGCCAGCTGGATCTAATTTGATGGTATACAACAAGAAGAGAATAAAAAAACCCAACACAACAAAAGCCCCCCAAAAAACAAAAACAAACACAAACCAAAAAGAGCCAAAGATATGAAGGAAGCGATGCAAGCTACATTGGAGGTATTGACAAAAAAAGAAAAAAAATTAAAGGCCTCATGAATTGATGGGGTATCAATTGAGATGTTTGAGGAAACGGATGCAACCCTGGACATGATCTCTTATCTCTGAAAACAAACATGGAAGAACTGACCAGCTAATTGGAAGAGATGCATTTTTGTGCTCATGCCCCCAAAAGGTAATCTAACAAAATGTGGAAATTATTGGACAATATCTTTACTATCACATGTAAGATGTTTGCTTGTGTTTTATTGATTATGCAAAGGTATTTGAGTATATGAAGAATAATAATGGCTAACATTGAAAAGGCTCAGAATCTCAGAACACTTAATTATACTGATGCAAAACTTACACATAGACCAAGAGAAGTTGTCCAAACAGAACAAGGAAATACTGCATGATTTAAAATTAGCAAAGGTGTGCATCGAGGTTGCATCCTTGCTCCATTACCTAACCAGTCTATGGACAATCTCTTCCTGTGTGATTTTCTGCCACTGTTGGGTCAGCTGTGGGTTGATTCTCATCCAATGGTACACAACAGCAACATTCAATCTATATGCTGAGTAAATAATTTGAGAAGCTGGGCTGTATAAAGAGTAATGTAACTTCAAGACTAGAGAAAGATTTATCAATGGTGTAAAAGGGAAAACTAAACAGGACTGCCTGTGATTCAGCTGAAATTAAGCAGCAATCAGTTAAGATTTCCCTTAATTTTCATTGAAATGGTTGCCTTTGATAGAAGATCAGAAGGTTTTATCTACCATGTGAAAACAGAGGGGATCTCAGATTGCAGGATAGGGAGTCAAGATGAACAAAGGTTATCTACCTGATAAGAAGGCTTTTCTCAATTATCTTTATAGATAAGGATAAGATATTAGAATGCTTGAGCCTCATGAATAGATTTATTCAATTGTTTTTTTTATACGTTTTCCTTCTAAAATATTAAATGTTAGTTTAAACCTGTGTGAGGGTGTTTAAAAAGTTAACCACTGTTTTTCTGTCTGTTACAGTTTACTCAATACTATTCGCCAATATCACAACGTTGGACAACGACTAAAAAGAATCAATGTCTTTGAGATATGATATTGGAGAAAAGTACTAACTATTCCCTGGACTTACAAGAAAACAAAAAAGTTTGTCCTAGAGAAAGTGAAACTAGGGTGCTCCTTGGATGCAAGCATGGTGAAACTTGGTCTCACATATGATAGGAATGTTTAAAGAAGGGCAAGTCTCTGGAGAAGGAGATCATGCTTGGAAAGGTGGAGGGCCAGCATAACAGAGGAAGATCTTCAAAGAGATGAATTGACACAGCCATCGTGGCTCCCTGTTCCTTGCATGACGTTATTATTGTTGTTAGGTGCTGCTGAGTACAAGATGACTGATACAGACCATGTGATCAACTAACCTGAATCTGGTCCTATCCTGTGCCAGTCTCTCCATCCTTAATACACTTGAGCCCCTTGCTGCAGTCACCGTGTGACTCCATCTTGTTGAGAGTCTTTCTCTCTGTCACTGACCCTCCACCTTTCCAAACACGATGTCCCTTTCCAAAGTATAGCCTTTCCTAGTAATATGTTTAATGTTTGAGAAATGACACTTTGCCATCTCTTCCTCTAAGGAGAACACTGCCTGTATCTTTTCTGAGACATACCTGTTAATTCATTTGACTTGAGCTGATTGGTACTCTTGACACCAAGGTATCAATCAATTCTTCTGTCATTTAAAAAAAAATTTTTATACTAGTTTATTGACAAAGTTCATATGCTTTGGTTTTTCACACCAGGTCTTTCCCATTTGCTTCACCCACCTCTTCCTCCACCCATCAAATTGTGAGATCCTTTGATTAACCACTCCCATCTCCACCCCACCCTGCTCATCCTAACCCTTTTGCTCCCCTTATCCCCCTTAGAATCCTCATACCCATTCTATAATAATACACTATTTGTCCTTATAGGACTGAGTTAGTTCATTTAGCATAATGCTTTCCAGTCTCTATCAAGTTAGGTAGTGATTTTCTTCTGTCATCCTTATTCACTGTCCAGTTCTCTGATGTATAGCAGGTGAGTGAAAAGACCATGGGCTGAATCAGGTGTACCTTAGTTTTTAGGTTGAAATAATGCTCTTCAGTATTTGGAGAGGTCCCTCATAGCAGACTTGCCCAATGCAATTAATTTCTTGATTGTCTGACTATTGGTACAAGGATATTGTTTGTTGATCCAAACAAGATGATGTCATTGGCTGCATCAAACCTTTTTCTATCTCTCATGACGTTGAATGTTGGACTTATGGTGAGGTTTTCTTAATGCTGAGATGTAATCCAAACCGATAACTGTTTTCCTTCATCTTCTGTACCAAACATTTCATATCCTCCTCACTTTCAACAAGGTAGGTTATCATCTGCATAATGCAGGTTATTGATGAATCTTCTTCCAATTTTTATTGGAACCTCTTCATAGAACCCAGCTTCACAAATTATTTTCTCAACATATAGATTGAATATGTATGGAGAAAGGATACAGCCCTAACACACACCTTTCCTGGTTATAACCCATGCAATATTCCCTTGCTCCATTCACACAACAGCTTCTTGATAAAAGTATAGATTTCTTATGAACACAATTAAGTGTTCTGGGATTTCCATTCTTCTCAATGTTAGCCATATTTTTTTTATAATCCACATAGTCAAATACCTCTGCATAGCCAATAAAACACAACTAGACATTCTTGTAGTACTCTCTGCTTTCAGCCAGTATCCATCTGACATCCACAGTGATATTCCTGGCACCACTGCCTCCTTTAAACCCAGCTATAACTTCTGACAGTTGCCATTTTTAAATGATCTTGAGCGACGTTTTACTTTGCGTGTGATATTAATGATATTCTTCAAGAACTTCCATTTCCATTAGGTTATCTTTCTTGGGAATGGGAAGAAATACGGGTATCTTCTAGACAGTTGGTCAAGCAGCTGTTCTCCAAATTTCCTGGTATAGACTGATTGTCTCTGCTCGCCGGCAACCTACAGCGACAACCCTGATCGGGGCAAGCATGACAGAGATACACCACTCCGGGAGAGGATCAGAGAGTCAATCCAGCTCAATTTTATTGGGGTCTGTAGAGCACTTATATACAAGCATGAAAACAGACAGACAGGATAGGGTGGGCTTGCAGACGTGGGACATGCGGATTGGATAGGAGAATCTCAGCCTCGTGTGGACCACTCCCATCTCAACAGATTGCTGCAGCCGCCGTCTTCCCAGGTGTCGAGCTTTCTCAAGCCGGTACCGCCAAACACAGGGGAGCTTTCTCTACCCTGTATTAAAGGCCGTTGCGAGGCTTGCACTTATCCAGAATTTAGGCGATCTGTCCTAGCCAGAGGCCCTTCCTTCTTCCCCAACATTCCGCAACAGGCTGATGGGCACATCCAGGGCTGCATCCTGCTAGTTAAAACATATCAATTGGCATTCCAGCGATTGCTGAACTTAGTGGCAAGAAATTGCATTGCCAACCAAAACGTCCACCATTTGAATTGACCAGCTGCTCCACAGCAGAAAATTGGCCATCTCCTCTCATATAATTTACTGTCTCTGAAAACCTGCTGTAGGGTCAGCTCTGATTAGAAGGTACACAAAACCAACAAGATTTATCATTCAGGCATTCATTCACACACATTTAACCATTCCAAATACTCAATACAATTAACTGTGAGAAGAAATTAAAGTACTGTCTGTGTTTTTCAAATGAGAATAAAGACTTTTAGCGCAATTGTGTCTTGCCAGTGATAATATTTTAGATAAGTAACAGAATCTAGATTCAAAGTCAGATATGCCTGATTCTACAGCATTTTGTGTCTTGAGTTCACCATTTTATTTTTCTAATTCTCATTTCTTCATTTATAAAATATCCATCATGTAAAATCATGTGATAATTATATATGTTTTTATAGAAATGTGACATAGTTTTTGACAAATATTGGTGTTGCATTTGTCAACTTTTCAATCTCAAATTCTCTCTGATTTACAGCAATGGGCATTTTTGCTCAGATGTCTCGTTTTCAATATTTAACTAGATGTTGTGATTGTAGGCTGAAGGCGCTTCACAGATCCCCTTATTTTGGACCTAAATGAAAGAAGAATCTTATGCATGAGTTGTCCTTATAGCAGAAGGCAAAGGAGCTTGGAGATAGCTGGAAACCTATAATTATTCTAAAAGCTTCTATTTGGGGGTTGTGTTGTTGTTAGGTGCCAACAAGTCGCCTGCGACTCACAGTGATACTATGCACAGCAGCTGTGAAGCCTGCCTTGTCCTGAGCCAGTGTCACTAGTTGTGACACATCAAGATTGCTGCAGTTACGGTATCAATCCGTCTCATCTGTAGTCTTCCTCTCCTGCACTGTCCCTCCACCCTTCTGAGTATGATGTCCTTCTCCAAAGTCAGGTCTCTCCTGGCCACAGGCCCAAATTATGTAAGGGCGAACTTCAAAATCCTAGTAGCCAAGGAGAAACTTGATTTCACCCTCTGTAAGACTGACCTATTTGTTTTCTTGGCAGTCCACGGTATATTCAAGACTCTTCTCCAGCATCACAACTCAAAGGCATCGATTCTTCTTTTGTAATTATTATTACTTACTAGTTCTTGTCCAGCTTTCTGAAACATAGCATGTGATTGCAAAGACCATGGCCTGGATTAGGCACACCTTAGTCTCTAGACTGACATCATTGCATTTCAGTACTCTGGAGAGGTCCCTGGCAGTAGATTTTCCCCAGTGCAATTTGTTTTGATTTCCTGAGTGCTGGTGTCAAGAGTGTTGATTGTGGAGCTGAGCAAGTTATAATTGTTAACAATATCAATATCTTTTCCACATATCATGATGCTGCAATTGACCTAGTGGTAAGAATCTTTTTCTTCTTGATGTTCAGCTTAAATCCATGTTGGAGACTACAGTCCTTGACCTTCTGCAGCAAGAGCCTCGGGTCCTCCTCAGTTTCAGCAAGCAAGGTTGTGTCATCTGCATAACGTAGGTTGTTGATGAGTCTTCCTCCAATCCTCATGCCACATTCTTCCTTATAAAGCTCAGCTTTCCTAATGATATGTTCTGCAAACAGATTGAAAAGACATGGAGACAGGATGCATCCCTGGCATACATCTTTCCTGATTTTGAATCATGTACTGTTTGGGGGTTACGTATAATAAATATTCTCTTGGTCAAAGAAAAGTATATGCCCAAGGTCAAAGACAGTGGGTGGAGCAAATATATTTCATCTGCAAAAGAGTTTATGATTATATACAATAGTACAATCTACCACAGGCTTGTGATTTGAATCCATGGGAAAAAGATGGACAATCTTTTCCTGTGTGATTTACTGCCTCTGAAAACTCATTGGAGGGTCAGCTGTTAGTAGGCTCCAATTCTATGGGACATAACAACCACCACCACTGCAGATACTGTCGTCATTTTTGCTGCCATGTTACCACATTTTCTAGAAACTGCAGTAAAAGGTAAGTAGTGAAAAAAATAGATGACTATTTGAAATGGCAATGTCTAAAACAATATTTTACTAAAGTGTTAAGAGAGAGATCCAGAGAAGAGCTTCTGTAGGTATTCTGAAAGAGTTAATACATGAGCCACGGGGAGAGGAATTATGAATGAGATAGGGTTTGAATTGCATTTTGAGAGACAGTTAGGATTTGACGAACAGTCATTTTATGCAGCTGAAGCAGAGCAAGTAAGTGGCCTGATCTGTTACTCAGGTGCTTTTGGAAGATATGTTTGGAAAGAAGCTGGAAAGCCTGGATGTCAGGCTGGAGATAGCAAATTTTAAAGCCATTTTCAGAACAGAAGAGTTAGATTTAAGAAAAATTGTCCTAGCAACGCTGTAGGAGGGAAGATGGACAGTAGATAGTATTTCTCCGCCGTTATACACAACAGTCTTTCTTCTACATTGTGCACTAGCTCTATGAAACAAGTGTATGCCAAAAATGTGGTAAGCATGACAAATATTTCCCCAATGCAGATTTGACTCCCACGACTACGAAAATGAAAATACTTACTTGTTTTTCTCAAAATCTATAGTCTGACATAATAAAGAGCATGTTTTGGTAGGAGACAATGCGTCCCACACAGAAACACGATTAAAGCAACACATCAGATTGGCTGGAAGTACAAGAAAACATTGCAAACTGGATGAAAGGATTTGCGCAGTACAATCTTTTCCCCTTTTGCTTTTGAGCTAACCAAGGAAAGACAATTTGAACACAAGGATACTTTTCTTTTATGCATTTAAAAATACAGAAACAATTTAAAAATTTTTCCATCTTCGAATTGTAGTGCAAAATACAATGCCCAGAAGCTTTTGGAAAGCAGTGACAGTGGCTGTGGTAAGAGCTCCCAGCTAATTATTCTATCCTATTATTTATCTGAGTCTCTTGTGATTGTTGCAATTGTTTTTCATTTATGAATGAATCTTTTTTTTAATTTTAAAAAAGGTAATTTATTCTGGCAGGCTGTCGAAGTAAGAAGATGGATGAGAGTAGAGAGTGCGAGAATCAAAATCCATGAATGAATCTTGATAAATATTTGCTTTGCTAATTAACAGTTATGTGGGTTTTCAAATTAATAAGAGATTTGAATAAGAATATCAAACTTTCAAAATTATATTTATAAGTATAATACTAAGATAAATGTGAAAATTCAAGTGTACCATGTATTTATCAACTATTTATCAAAATTAGTCATCTAAAAAGGAAGAAGATTGCACATATTTGGTCATCATGCCATGAAGTCTACATTGTTTCACTGATAGTTGTTGTTGTCGATTGCCTTTGAGTTGAGCACAACTCATAGTGACCCTATGAACAAAAGGCTTGAAGCTCCTCTATAACCATCAACACTTATCAAAGTTCATAGAGTTTCTGGAGGCATATTATTTAGGAAGTGAATGCCACTCCTGCGCGCTCTCTCTCTCTCCATATATATATATATAAATATAAAAATATAAAAATATAAATATATATAAATATAAATAAATATATATATAATCTGAGATTGAGGAAGAAAGGGTTGAATATTTGTTTAGCCTTTGCTTAATGCCAGGTGCTGTTTTAAAATGCTTTCTATTCAATTATCACTGTAATACTTACATGAAGCAATTATTAGTATCCCCATTTTGTAAATAAAAAAATACCAAAGAACAAAAGAACAAACTTAAGTCTCTGCAAACTGAAGAAAACTAAAGGTTCAGAGAAAGCAGGAACATCTACCCACTGGGTTTGATTTTGAAGCTCAATCACTTTCACTCCATAGTGTTATCTCTATAGCGCTTTATTCTCCTGTTTCTTAATCTTGTGTTAATAGGACCTGAATTCTACACAGAACTGAGAATTTTTATTTTAGTTTGTGGGTGATCTATATATGTTAGTGGTTTATAAATTTCAGAAGTTCCTGTAAGAATAAAGAATTATCATAAACCAGTGAATTAAATATGTAACTTGGCTTTTAAAATATTTACTTATTATATAAAATTATAAGGGAAACAAACAAAAAGAAATATTCCAACATCAAAACAAATCATCTCTTATTTATCCTTATTAACTTTGAGGTTTTGTCCCCAAATATAGACAAAATGGGAAGAGTTATATTCTTTAGCTAATCTTTTATTTTTAACATTTTATTTATTTCATTGTGCTTTGCAGATATTTTGATTCTGTTTATTTTTTTTACAAAGAATTTTTTAAAATTCGTAATTTTAATGAACATTTGGATTTCCATTCATTCATTGCTGCACTTGTCTCCCCGCCCAGCCCTTCCCCCAGCCCCAGTTCTCTCCTCTCTTTTAAAAGTAAAAGAAACACTCCCTCCCTGGTACACAATCCCCCCGCACCCCTCCCACAGCCCCAAGTACATTTATTCCACTATGCAACCTTAATTGTGGACTCTTGTGATAACCATAATACCCTATCATACATTGCTTTTAAATTATTCAGTCCCTCATCTGTTTCAGAGCAGTATACACAATTTATCCAGTTTTTCTCAGTCTTATCCCAACCCTGATATCAGTCCCATTTTATAGCACTGGCACCACACAATATTTGTCCTTTTGCAACTGAGATATTTCACTCAGCATAAGGTCCTCCAGGCTCACCCATTTTGAATAATATTGCATTAACATGTTTAAAATTAATTTTAATGAAAGTTTACAGAGACTTAGGGTTTCCATTCATTCATTGTTGTACCTTTCTGCCTGCCCACCCCATCATGCTCAATTTGCTCTTCTCTTTAAAAAATAAAAGAAAAATTCTTTAACTGTTATACAATCCCTCCCCCCAAGTCCACTTCACTGTGCAGCCTTCATTCTGGACTTCTGTCATGACAGTAATACCTAATCATATATCCCTTTTAAACAATTTTCTCCCTCCTCTGTTTCAATGCAGTATACATTATTTATCCCCTCTTTCTCAGTCTTCCCTTAACCCCGACGTCAGTCCCGTTTTACAACAGTGGCCCTATACAAAATTTGTCCTTTTGTGACTGGGATATTTCACTCAGCATAATGTCCTCCAGGGTCATCCATTTTGTATAATATTTCATGAGTTTCTTGTTTTTCAATGCAGCATGGTATTCCATTGTGTGAATATAGCAGAGCTTCTCTATCCATTCGTTTGTTGATAGGCACTTGGGTTGTTTCCAACTCTTTACTATTGTGAAGAAAACCACAATAAACATGGGTGCGCATATATCTGTTTGGGTGGTGGTTATGGTCTTTTTGGGGTATATTTCCAGTAGTTCAAATACTGGGTAAGATGGTATTTCTATTTGCAATTTTTGAGAAAGCACCGTACAGCCTTCCATAGTAGTTGCACCTTTTTACACTCCCATCAACAGTAAATGAGGTTTCCAGTTTCTCCACAATCTCGCCAGCATTTGATGCTTGCTGTTCTGTTAAATTTTGGTATTCTAACTGGGCTGAGATGATATCTCATAGTTGTTTGTTTTGATTTGCATCTCTCTTAGAGATAGGGATTTTGAACATTTCTTCATATGTTTGTTGGCCATCTGAATGTCTTCTTTGGTGAAGTGTCTGTTCATATCCTGTGCCCATTTTTCAATTGGGTTATTTACCTTTATCTTGTTGTGGTGCTCGAGTTTATAGAATTTATAAATTCTAGATATAAGTCCCTTGTCTGACATGTCATCATAAAATTTCCGCCCCCCCCAATTTGTGCCCCCCCTTTTTACCCTGTTGGGGAAGTTTTTGGATGTGCATAAAGATCTCATTCTTAGAAGGTTTCATTCGTCTATTTTATCTTCTTCTGGTTGTAGATTTTCCAGAATGGTTTGAAGACTGTTTATGTGATGGATTAGGACTTCTACACTTCTTCCAAGCTTTTCTTTAATGAAGTTTGTAGTCCTTGGTTTTAGTCCTAGGTCCATGATCCACTTTGAGTTGGTTTTTGTGTATGGAATGAGGTGTGGATCTTGCTTGAGTTTTCTGCAAATAGTTTTCCAAGCTAACCTTTTTAAGTGATATGCCATCATTCATAAATTATTTCTATGTGGTTTTTTTAAAAGTGTAACTTGTTTTCTTTTATTGGTTCTCATAAAATAATTCCTTTGCATTGTTTTCATCATATACATTGGGTTTTATACAATGTTTCATTTACAAAGTGTTTCATACAATCATTCATATTTCATTTTATTTATTTATTTACTATGCTATGCCTAGCCCAATCTATTTTAAGCCCTGGAGGCTGGGCCTAGAGTTTAAAGCAGACAGTGGCTTAAATCCCTGAAGGGAGAGAGGAGAAGGCTTCAAGTTTGTTCCTGGATGACTCCACTCAGGATCTCTGTGTTTCCTTGCTGCCTTTGCATGGCGGTCCATGTGTGCAAGTAATCATAAGTTTTTGGGGTCATGTGCTTTTTTTGGGCTTGTGTTTGATGTACAGTACTGCTCTTTCCCCTGGAAGCGAGGCCCTGGAGGCTGGGCCTTGGATTTAAGGCAAGTGGTGGCTTCAATCCCTCGGACCTGGTTCAAATTGTTTTCTTGTGAAATATTTTCCTAGGTGGTATAGCACTTATCTGTGCATTGTTGTACAGAGGTAACTCGTGGTTGCTGCGATGCTAAACACAGTGACACTGATGTGCTAAATTTGATAACGGTTACCCATGGTGGGCAGTGTTTGGTGGAGCTCCCTGATTAAAACAAGCTTGGAAGGAGAAGTGGCATCCACTTCTGAAATGGCTTGCCTATGGAAACTCTATGAACAGTACTCAAGTCTTTCGTTCATAGGGTTTTTACGAGTTGTCTACAACTCGACAGCACCTAACAACAACAACATTAATCTTTGCCTAAATCTGGAGAACAACCACATGGCCAACTGACTGGAAGAGATCTATATTTGTTCCCATTCCAAAGAAGGGTGACCCAACTGAGTGTGGAAACTACAGAACAATAGCATTGATTTCATGTGCAAGCAAGATTCTACTGACGATTATCCAACAACATCAGCAGAGAACTGCCAGAAGTCCAGGCTTGGTTTAGAAGGGGTCGTGGTACTAGGGATATTGTAGCCGATGTTAGATGGATCTTAGCTGAAAGCAGAGAATACCAGAAGAATGTCTATCTGTGTTTCATTGATTATGCAAAGGCATTTGACTGCGTGGATCATAACAAACTGTGGCTGACTCTGAGAAGAATGGGAATCCCAGAACATTTAATCGTGCTAATGGGAAACCTATACTTGGACCAAGAGGCAGTCATCAGAACAGAGCAGGGAACATTGAATGATTCAAAATTGGGAAGGATGTGCACCAGGGATGTGTCCTATCTCCATATCTTTCAACCTGTATGCAGAGCAGATAATCTGAGAGGCTGGGCTCTAAGAGGAGACACGTGGCATCAGGATTGGTGGAAGATCTATCAACAATCTGCATTATGCAGACGACACAACCTTGCGCGCTGAAACTGAGGAGGACCTTATGCATTTACTGCAGAGGGTCAAGGACTGCAGCCTTCAGTATGGACTGAGGCTCAATGTCAAGAAGACAAAGATTCTCACCACTGGACCAATTGGTAGCATCAGGATGGATGACGAAGAGATTGAGATTGTTCACAGCTTCAGTTTGCTCGGCTCCATAGTCAACACTCTTGGCACCAGCAGACAGGAAATCAAAAAACGTATTGCGATGGGCAAGTCTGCTGTTAGGGACCTCTCTAAAGTACTTAAGAGCAACGGTGTCTCTTTGGAGACGAAGGTGCGCCTGATACAGGCGATGGTCTTTGCAATCACTTGTTATGCATCAGAGAGCTGGACAATGACTAGGGAGGACAGAAGGAGAGTTGATGCCTTTGAGCTGTGGTGCTGGAGAAGAGTATTGAATGTACCATGGACTGCCAAGAAAACAAACAGATTCATCCTAGAGAGGGTTAAACCAGTCTCCTCCTTGGAGGCAAAGAGTCTGGGGCTTCATCTGACATACTTTGGACTTGTTGCAAGGAGAGATAGGTCTTTGGAGAGGGACATCATGCTGGGTAGAGTAGAGGGACAGCACAGGAGGGGAAGACCCTCTATGAGGTGGATTGATTCAGTCACTGGGGTAATTGGGATGGGTGTGTCAGAGGCAATGCAATTGGCACAGGACAGAGCAAGGTTTAGGGCTGTTGTACATAGGGTCGCTATGAGTCGCAAACGACTCGACGGCACATAACAACAACAACAACAATGTGAAACCTATACTTGGACCAAGAGGCAGTTGTCATAACAGAGCAAGGAGACGCTGGTTCAAAATCAAGAAGGGGGTCCATCAGGGGTGTATTCTGTCTCCATACCATTTCAGTATGTATGCAGAACAGATCATCCGAAATGCTGGGTTGTACGAGGAGGAATGTGGCATCAGGATTGGTGGAAGAGTCACCAACAACCTGCATTATGCAGATGATACAACCCTGCTTTCTGAAACTGAGGAGGACAATATAGCATATTATAAATTTAACTACTGTCTATGATAAGACGTATCATAACACAGAGAAAGGCAAGGAGTATCACAGACCCGGGATGAGATGCATTGATAGATACAGTAACTGGGGCAAAGGGTTTTGGTGTGTCAGAGTTAGGGAGACTGATTCAGGACAGGGCAGGCTTCAGAGCTATTGTACATAGGGTCGCTATGAGTTGCAGGTGACTCAACAGCACATGACAACAGCAACAACTACATCACAGATATAGAGACAAGGAAAAAACGGAGGAAAATGGCTTCTAATGATAGAGAAAGATGGAACTATAGTGCTGAGCTACTAACCATAGGCCTCATAGTTCTCATCATTTATGAGATGGGCAGTATCTCCCCATTAAGATTCATAGCCTCAGAAACTTGATGGAGGGTCAAGGCAAGTTGAAATTTACTTGTTGATTGAGTCTTGAGAAACGGAAATAAACAAGGAAATTACTTCCCTTAGAGCTACATGCTGAATTTTAAGTCTAGCCTCTTTAACTATGCAAAAATAAATGCCTCTTTTCTAAAAGTATCTAGCCATGATATTTGTTAGAACTGTATTGTTGTATACTGTCCGGGTTTATCCTGGAGAAAGTGAAATCTGGCTGCTCCTTTGAGGCAAGGATTTTGAAGCTGCGTCTGACATACATTGGGCACTATTGTATGATGGAACTATTGTATATATGAGAATAGTGATTAAGAACTGTGAAGGTAGAGAGATAGGGAATGAAAATTAGTATCTCAATAACAGGTAAATATTAAGATGAGTGAAGAGAAAGGTAATATACATAAGGGGTTGATCATCACAATACCACTAGAGAAAAGCAAGACTCAGAGAACCACAGCAGAATTAATAGAAATCAGAATTACGAAGACTAAGTAGGGAAAATTAGATTACAATGCGGGTATTGAAATTAATGTTATTGAGTAAAATGTATATGAGTAGTTGAATGAACAATTAATTTCATTTGTAAACCTCCACTATTAACACCCTTGGCATGAGCATTCAGAAAATCAGAAAATCAGGAGACACATTGCACTAGGAAAACTGCAGTTAGGGACCTTTCAAAATTATGGAGGAGTAGTGATGTAAGTTTGAGGATTAAGGTGAGTCTGATTCAGGCCATGGTCTTTCCTATTACTAGCTATTCATCCGAGACCTGTACGATGAATAAGGATGACAGAAAAAAAATGATGCCTTTGAGCTGTGGTGCTGGAGAAGAGCACTGAACATCCCATGGATGGCCAGGAGAACAAACAGATATGTCTTGGAGAGGGTGCAGCTGGAGTGCTCTTTGGAGCACACTTTGGACATATTGCTAGGAGATGCTATTCCTTGGAGAGGGACATGATGTTGGAAGGATAAGGTTGGCGAAGGAGAGGAAGACCCTCAACCAGGTCGATTGACAAGGTGACTGCTGCAATGGCTCATGTGTCAGGAAGTTTGAGGATGGCACAGGACAGGACTAGGCTCAGATCTTTTGTTCATAGAGTTGCTATGAGTTATACTCGACTCAATGGCACCTAACAACAACAAGAAGAAGACAAAAGTTCAGTGGAGAGTTTGTACAACATGTGTTTCCCCCAAATAACATCTTTCTTTTACAGAAACACTGTAATTTATGAAAAAGGTGCAGTTCAGAATTTGTGCACCACAGGTGTCACAAAACGAAGTATTTATTTACTATTTATTTATTTTACTTCTGAAAAGCTTGAATGCAGCAAAAAGCTATAGTTCAGAATTCTTGCAACATCTGTTTTACAAAACAAAGTCTGGTTAACTACTCGGACATGTATTATATAGGAAAAGACCATATTTGAGACCACAGGGAGGGCCCAAGTAAATGTGAAAAAAAAATTAAAAATTTTCCTCCTCCACAGAAAGCTGAAATATTTGCTTTTTCTTGAGTAAGATCATACTAAGCACGACTTTTCTTATTCCAAATATCATGTTCTCTCCAAGAGTATAGAATAACTAATGATGTAAAATGAAAGTATTAAAATAGAATAGAATAATAGAAATAACAACTACCGCTAGTTTGCAGCTGGTGGCCTAGATGTAATAGACTGCCTTGCAATCCCAAGACACACTGTTCAAATCTACAAGCTGCTCTGCAGCAACACAGGTAATTTCCTCCTGTGCAATTAACCATCTCTGAAAACCCATTGGAGGGTCAGCTATGTGTTAATTCTGACTCCATGGTACACAACTACAACAACTAATTTTCACTGTCTTTCAATTTTTTTAGGAAACTCTATATGCAATGTTTAAAGACTTTTTTTGCTAAACACAGATATATGGTTTAAACCCACCCTCAGCTCCATGAGAAAAAAGACCTGGCAAACTGTTCTCATAAAGTCTGTTGTTATTATGTATCATTACGTTAGAAATTACTTTCAACTGACTCTTCAGGGGCTTTTCTAGGCAGTAAATGGCATAGGAAGAGATTGGCCATCTTTTTTTCCAACAAGCTACTGGTAGATTTGAACTGCATGCCTTTGGATTGGCAGCACAGCTTCTTATCACTAAACCACTACAACTCACCTCATACAGACCTCTGTTGTTAGGTGCCCTTAAGTTGACTATTACTCACAGCAACTCTGTGAACAACAGGTCTGAACCTTGCCCTATTCTGTACCATCCTCATCATTCTGACATAGTTGAGCGCAATGAGTGGACACCGCTTCCGCTCCTTTGCTGCCCCTTGAAAATTCCAAATACTATTATCTTATTCCAAGGACTGCCCTCTCACAAAAATAAACTCAAAGTATGCAAGATGAAATTTTATCATTCTTACCACTAAGGATCATTCTGGCTGGACTTTTTCCATGATATATTTGCTCATTCTTTTGGAAGTCAGTAGGATATTCAGTACTCTTCTCCAGGAACACAGCTCAAAGGCATCACTTCTTCAATAGTCCTTAGTCCTTGTCCAACTCTTATATGCATAGCAAATAATTGAAAAGACCACAGCTTTGTCTTGGTGCACTTCAACTTTTACGCTGATACCCTTGTTCTTTAGAAAGACCCTTGAAAGCATTTTCCCAATGCTACACATTTTTTTTTTATTTCTTGAGTGTTGATTGTGGATCCAAGATAAAACATATAATCAAGATTTATTAACTGGTAACTAAAATGCAAAAGTTGGAAATAAGGAAGAAAAAAATATAGAGTTGGTAACAGAAGTGGGGTCATAGATCAAATGATTGAATTTTTCCACAATCAATGATTTATTCATTGCAAATACCTTTTTACAAAAACGTAAATGGTGGCTATCACTTGTTATGCATCAGAGAGTTGGACAATGACTAAGGATGATAGAAGGAGTTGATGCCTTTGAGCTGTGATGCTGGGGAAGAGTATTGAGGGTACCATGGACTGCTAGGAAAACAAACAGATTCATCCTGGAAAGGGTTAAACCAGGAGGCTCCTTGGAGGCAAGGATTCCGAGGTTCCATCTAGCATACTTTGGACATATTTTAAGGAGGGACCGGTCCTTGGAGAGGGATATCAAGCTTGGGAGGGTGGTGGGACAGCGCAAGAGGGAGGGCCCTCTATGAGGTGGATTGATCCAGTGACTGGGATAATCGGGATGGGTGTGTCAGAGGTAGTGTGATTGGCACAGGACAGAGCAGAGTTTAGGGTTGTTGTACATAGGGTCGCTATGAGTCGCAAGCGACTCCATGGCACATAACAACAACAACAACAGCCACATGTACCTCACCTGATGGACTACCAAATAAAAATCAGATTACTACGTCTGTGGGGGAAAAATTGTTGGAAAAGCTCAGTATCAACAGTCAAAACAAAGCCAGGGCTGACTGTGAAACAGACCATCAATTATTCATTGCACATTCATATTGAAGCTGAAGAAATTGAAACAAGCCCACAAGAGCCAAAATAAGACCATTAGTGTATCTCACCTGAATTTAAAAACTCTCTCAAGAATAGGTTTGAAGCATTGAACACTAATGATTGAAAACCAGATAAATTGTCAGATGATATCAAGGATATCACCCATGAAGAAAGTAAAAGAACATTACAAAGACAGGAAAAAAAGAAAAAAAACAAAATGGATGGCATAAAGATTGCTGTTGCTGTGTACCATCAAATTGGAACTCACCCTCCAGCAGGTTTTCTGAGGCCATAAATCCTAGGGGAGGAGATTGCCCATCTTTCTCCTGTGAAGAGGCTTTCAAACCCTGTAACCTTGTATTGGCAGCGCTATTCTTTGCCATTAAACTACTTGCAATGATATCAAAATCTTATCTTTGATACCACCCACTAAGAAAGTAACCGAAAGACTTAAATCAATAACCTTTTTTATATAAATGATGCAACCTTGCTTGTTAAAAGTGAGCAGACTTAAAGCACTTGCAACAGAAGGTTAAACACTGTGTAGCTTTCAACATGGATTGCATCTGAATGGCAAGAAAACAAAAGCCTCAGTACTGAACTGATAGGCAACATCATGATAGAAAAAAGATGGATACTGTCAATTACTTTGTCTTATTTGAAATAACAATCAGTACACTTGGTAACAGCAATCAGGAGATCAGAAGACATAAAGTACTAGAAAGTCTGTAGCCAGGAACTTCTACAAATTATTTAGGAGCAATGATATTAGGTTAGGCCCTGGTCTTGTCAATTCCTTGTTATGCATTTGAGAGCTAGCTGGACAGTGAATAAGGATGGCAGAAAAAGAATTGATGCCTTTGAATTATGGTGTTGAAGAAGATTACTGAATATCCACGGGTGGCCAAGAGAATAAACAAATATGTCTTGGAGAAAGTGCAACCAGAGTGTTTCCTAGAAGCAAACATGATAAGGCTTCATCTCACATAATTTGGACATATTAGTAGGAGAGATTATTCCTTGGAGAATATTGCTTGGAAAGGTGGAGGGACGGTGAAGGCAGACCCTCAACCAGGTAGATTGATACAATGACTACGACAATGGGCTTCAGTGTGTCAGATTGTGAGGATGGCACAGGATAGGCCAAGGTTCAGATTTGTTGTTCACTGGGTTGCTATGAGTCATTCTTTACTCTATGACTCCTTACAACAAGAAGCTCAAGCCACCATAGCACCCTTCCTAAAGTTTACAGCCTAGGAAATCCTACAGAACAGTTCAATTCTGTCATACAAAGAGCCATGAGTTGGAATGAATTCAGTAACAACCTTTGACTGGAAAGAATAACATACATATTTCACAACCTTTGACTATAAGAAGCAACATGTATATTTCATAATATGTTTCTTTTTGTTTTTTGAGACTCAGAATCTTACAAAATACTATACTATCTGTGTCTGAGTAGGTAAAATGATCTTTTAATTGAACATTTCTAGTGCTAGGCTTTTGTAAAGATTTTTTTTTTAAGCCAAACCATCAGAGGAAAATCTTAGTCTACCTGGAGTCAGCCACCAGGTGGCACCCAAACATCGCTCATCAATCTGTGAAGCTAGTACAATTTATCTTGGTGAAAACAAAGATAAACTGAGAATTCGTTTCTTCATAGGTAAAAGAACTCTAACCCAACTTCATTGTTAAAATATCTCTAAAAGAAGATATTGTATATACTGTGGACCTAAAAAAAAAAGAAAGAAAGAAAACACAATGAAACAAAAAAAAGGTGATCCAACAGAATGTGAAAATTATTGAACTTATTATTATTGAATTATTAATATAACTTATATCACATTCAAGTAATATTCTGCTAAAAATGATCAAAAAACGACAACAGCACATCAACAGAGAACTGCCACATGTGCAAGCTTGGTTTAGAAGAGGCCGTAGCACTAGGGACATTATAGCCAATGCTAGATGGATTTTAGCTGTAAACAGAGAGTACCAGAGGAATGTCTATCTGTGTTTCATTGACTATGCAAAGACATTTGACTGTGTGGACCACAACAAATTGTGGCTAACCTTAAAAAGAATTGGAATCCCAGAACATTTAACTGTGCTAGTGCAAAACCTATTCTTGCACCAGAGACAGTCTTCAGAACAGAGAAAGGAAACACTGCATGGTTCAAAATTAGGAAAAGTGTATGCCAGGGATGTGTCCTTTCTCCATACCTTTTCAATCTATAGGCAGAATTGATCATCTGTGAGGATGGACTAATTAAGGAGGAATGTGGCATCAGGATACTCATAAAGAAAATCTACATTATGTAGATAACACAACCTTGCTTGCCGAAACTGAGGAGGACCTTAAGTGTTTGCTGGTGAAGTCAAGGACTGAAGCCTTCAAGATGGATATTGAAGCTCAACATCAAGAAAATGAAGAAAAAAATAATTAAAAAAAGAAAATAAAGATTCTCACCATTGGGCCAATTAGCAACATCATGATAGACTGATAGAGGTGAGATTGTTAACACTTTCAGCTTGTTTGGTTCTACAATCAACACTCTTGGTACTAGCAGCCAGGAAATCAAAAGACAAATTACATTGGTAAAATCTGCTGTTAGGGATCTCTCTACAGAGCTGAACCACAATGATGTCAGTCTAGAGACTAAGGTGTGCCTGATCCAGGCCATGATCTTCACAGTTGCTTTCTATACGTCAGAGCTGGGAAAAAAATTATAAGAATGACAGAAAAGAAAGCAATACTTTTGAGTTGTGGTTCTGGAGAAGAATATTGGACATACCATATAGACTGACAAGAGAACAAAGAGGTATTTCCTAGAGAGAGTGAAACCAAGCTGCTCCTAGGAGGTAAGCATTCTGAAGCTTTGTCTCACATACTTTGGGCATGTTGCCAGGAGGGACCAGTCCTCAGAGAGAACACCATGCTTGGAAGGTTGTGGAGGGTCAGTGCTGTTAGTCTGGGCAAAGAGGGCCAAAGAGAAGAATGAAGAATTCAAAACTCAAATGCTGATGGCTTTGCTTGTTGCTGATAAGAAGAGAAAATGGCCTTGCCTGTCTGGCTAAGCTAGCAGGTGGCTCATAAATCAGAGTGGAATGTCCCTCCCTAAAGACTCTGTTTATAAAAATCCTCCCCAGTAAGTGCACAGTATGACTTCCCATTCTGCCTCTCCAGGATGAGGAACTCACCCGGGAGCTCCCCTTTCCCCCCTTTAATAAAGCTGCATTAAGCTTTCTCTCGTTGTCTCTGATTTCTTCTTTAAGTGCACTAACCTAACCTAACAAGAGCAAGAGAGGAAGACCTTGGATGAGATGGGTTGACTCAATAACTTGGGTAATGGGGGTAAGTGTGTTGGAGAAAATGAAATTGGCTCAAGATAGGGCAGGATTCAGAGCTGTTGTATATAGGATCACTATGAGTCACAGTTGAATCAATGGCACATAATAACAACAACAACAACCACAACCAGCTTTTAATAGGAGTTTAATCTGATTTTAGCTACTTACTTTGACCTTTGTCTTTAACAAGAGTTTCTGCCTGCCTTATTTTGATAACAATCTGTCTTAACATCCTTTCCTCCTGGACATCTCCTCATTTCACTAAATTAAGTTATAAAAAATGTTTGGAGAATGAACAATTTCAGGTATAGATGGGAGGATGCCCATCTTTCTCTCAAGGAGCTGCTAGTGGATTGAACCGAATGAATGGAGACATAGCCTTTTGGTCAACAGTGTAACAGAGTGCACCACCAGAGCTTGCTAGAAAAACTCAATGACTTTTACACTTTTCTAATTTAGACAGTTTTGTTTCAATGTGCATATTTATAATTTATAACCAGAGTCTGTTTGGATAAAAATATGTACTAGCTAAACTTGTCTGCTATGAAACTTAACACTTTATTTTTTTTACCGAAAGACAGAGACTTAGGGTTTCCATTCATTCATTGTTGCACTTTTCTCCCTGCTCCCCCTTCACTGTTTATTCTTTCTTACATTCTTTTTCAAACTTTATGTGATATGATACTCACTGAAAAAAATGTGCTATCAGGACCTCTCCAGAGTACTGAGGAGCAGAAATGCCAGTCTAGGCCACAGTCTTTGCAATTACTTGTTATGCAGCTGGACAATGATCAAGGATCACAGAAGAAGAATCGACGCTTTTGAGTTGTGGTGGTGGAGAAAAGCATTGAACCATGGACTGCCAAAAGAACAAACAGATCTGTCATGGAGAAGATGAAACCATGTTTTTCCTTGGAGGCAAGAATTTTGAAGCTCTGTCTCACATACTCTGGGCATCTAGTCAGGAGGGACTAGTCCTTGGAGAAGGACATTGTGCTTGGAAGGGTGGAGGGACAGCGCAGAAGAGGAAGACTCCAGATGAAACGGATTGACCCAGCAACTGATGTAATGAGAGGAGAAGTGTCTGGCTCAGGATAGGGCAGGCTTCAGAGCTTTTGTACATAGGATCGCTAAGAGTTACAGGAGACTTGATGGCATATAACAACAACACTATAAAAATTTAACATAGATTATATTAGGATCTGACTCATTAACTTTTCTTTTTTTAAATTTTATTA
>NW_006399944.1:2882823-2885383 GCF_000299155.1 Elephantulus edwardii | reverse complement strand
CCCATTCTACAACAGTGGAGCCATGGCAGTATTTGTCCTTTTGTGACTGAGATACTTCACTCAGCATAATGTCCTCCAGAGTCACCCATTTTGAATAATATTGCATGAGTTCCTTGTTTTTCAACGCAGCGTAGTATTTCATTATGTGACTATACCACAGCTTCTCTATTCATTCGTTTGTTGATGGTCACTTAGGTTGTTTCCAACTCCTTGCTATTGTGAACAAAGTCGCGATAAACATGGGTGTGTATATATCAGCTTGGATGTTGATTATGGTCTCTTTGGGATATATTCCCAGTAGTGGAATTGCTGGGTCAAATGGTATCTCTATTTCTAACTTTTTGAGAAAGCGCCACACCATTTTCCACAGTGGATGCCCCATTTTACACTTCCACCAACAGTGAATAAGGGTTCCAGTTTCTCCACAACCTGGCCATCATTTGTTGCTTTCTGTTCTGTTAAATTTTGCTGTTCTGTCTGGGGTGAGATGATATCTCATAGTTGTTTTCTCATTAACTTTTCTAAAGATAGTTAGTGTTTTTAATGCTTTTAATGTTCTTTATGTCCATCTATGTGTACATTAACTTCAGTTTAAGCTGGCTTGACAGCATGATTTGTTTACCTTAAATATCAATGCTTAAGCTCAGCTGCAAAGTTCAGTTAACAGCAGGAGACGAATGCAATAGCATACCTAGACTTAATATGAATGCTATTGCACATCCTTTTAGAAATGCAATGCTTAGATTACCTAGTAAACAAAAGCTTTTCACTCTAAGTTCTCATAATGCTTTCAACTATTTCTAACATTACTGTATTGGATCTGGTGTTTGTTGTCAACTCAATGACACCTTGCAACAACAACAACAACATCCTATTACCTTGGTACTGCTCTAAAGTCTAAAGCCCAAACACGTGATTTGCAGAGAGTTTTAGTCTGTGGTTAAATCTAGCTGCATTTTGAGCCTTGATACAAGTCCAGAGAACATTTAAAGTCCTCCCCTTCCCAAAAAAGGTGACTCAACAGAATGTGGAAGCTGTAGAACAATATCATTAATATCACATGCAAGCAAACTATAGATCAAGGTCATCCAACACCAGCTAGAATAACATGTTAACAGCGAACTTCCAGAAGTTAGACAGGGTTTAGAAGAAACTGTGTAACACCAGAGATCTCATTGCTCATGTCAGAAGAATCTTATCTGAAAGCAGAGACTAAATACCAGAAGAATGTATATTTATGTTTTATTGACTGTGCAATGGTATCCAACTGTGTGGGTTATAACAAGCTATGGCTAACTTTAGAAGAATGGAAACCCCATGAACACTTAATTGTGCTGATGGGAAACCGAAACCTAGACTAACTAAGAAGCAGTTATTGGAACAGAGCAAGAGAACACTGCACGGTTTAAAATCAAGAAGGCTGCGCATCAGGGCTGTATTGTTTCTCCATACCTATTCAATCTGTGCACTGAGAAAATAATTTGTGAAGTTGGACTCTATGAAGAGGAATGTGGCATCAGAATTGGAGAAAGACTAATCAACAACGTGCATTGTGCAGATGACAAAATCTTCCTTTTGAAAGTGAGGAGGAAGTGAAATGTTTGCTGCAAAAGATCAAGGACTACCACTTTTTGTATGGATTTCATCTCAACATCAAGAAAATAAAGGTCTTCACCACTGGGCCACTAGATGGAGATATGCTACATGATAGATGGAGAAAGGTTTGAAGTTGTCAGTGATGTCATCTTGCTTGGATTAAAAAAATATATACCCTTGGTACTAGCTATTAGGAGATCAGAAGACACAGTGCATTGGGCAAGCCTGCCATCAGGGACCTCTCCAAATTATTGAGGAACAATAATGCTAGTTTGAAGACTAAAATGCACCCGATTCATGTCATGGTTTTTCCAATCACTTGCTATATATCTGAAAGTTAGATAATGAATAAGGATGACAGAAGAATTGATGCCTTTGAGTCTGGATATTGGAGGAGAGAAATTAATATCTCACAGGCAACTAAATGAGCAAATAGATAATGTCTTAGACAGGTGCAGCAAGTGTGTTTCTTGGAGGTAAAGATGTTGAAGCCATGTTTCTAGGACTGGTTTGCAAAGGGACATCACGCTTAGTTTTTGTTGTATCTTTCTATCAAACTACCTAAGAGGCACGACGTTGTTAGAATTATCCAAGAAAACACAAACCTAATTCTTGGAAACACAACTCAATTCACTGTGATTAAGCTGATTCCTATCCTTAGCAACTCTCCTTTGGGTTTTTTGAGATTGTAAATCATAATGGGAGGAGACTGCTCATCTCCTACGGAGTCCCTGGTGGATACCAGCTGCTGAGATTTGCAACGTTTAGGGGAGCTATCAAAGCTCCCAGATATTTGGAGAAGCAGGATAATTAACACATGAAGGACAGAGGAGCTTGCTTAAGTGTAGCTTTCTTAGAGCAAAAGAGAAATTTAACATTAGGGCAACTCCCTTGATTGTTTATACTTTTGTTTGACCAAGGAGAACCTTCTTGACAAAAATCTTGTTATTTGACAGAATATATA
>NW_006399944.1:2857920-2867646 GCF_000299155.1 Elephantulus edwardii | reverse complement strand
AAAAAAAAACCCAAAGAGCCCTCTGGCTGCATCCTCTCCAAGACATATTTGTTTGTTCTTTTGGCTGTCCATCTGATGTTCAGCACTCTTCACCAACACCACAGCTCAAAGGCATCAATTTTTCTTCTGTCATATGTATTCATTGTCCGGCTCTTAGATGCAAAGCAAGTGATCGGTAAGACTATGGCCTAAATCAGATGCACCTTAGTCCTCAAACTGACATCATTACTCCTCAATAATTTGGAGATGTCCCTAACTGTAGATTTTCTCAGTGTAACATGTCTCCTGAATTTCTTTTTTTATTTTATTTAAAAACATCACTTTTTTATTTCAAAGGAAAAAGAAAAGAACCTCCCACCCTTTCCAAAAACCCCCAGTAAAAATAATATTAAAAATCCTATTAGAGACCATAAGAAAGCTCTGAGAATTAGAGTGTTACATTCTTCAAGTATGCTGTTTAGATTTTTGTTTTGTTTTGTTTTTAAACTTGTGACTGTACATATACTAAAGAACAAAACAAAACCTTAAAGTGTGGCCAAAGTTTTTTGTTTAAAATTAAGTATTTAGAGGATTGCTTCAAAATACTGCAGTAGGACTGTGCTGTGATCCTGTGAGGACTCCGGTTGTAGGTGTATGTTTTTGTCCTAGCAAGGTTAAGGGGCTAGGTTTAAAAGTGACCAGACTTCTAGGGTTTTCATGAATGGCCAACTTGGCGAAAAAGTCAGGGAGGTCTGTGTGTTATTGCGCACCCTGAATCCAACAATTCAGACATGGAATGTGGTATGATCTCACAGTAATGTTAGTGTAGGAGGGAGAGAGATGGTGAGCTCAGACAAGGCAGGGTGCTAGGTTTAAACTATTTGCTCTTATCAGGTTTTCTTATTATTTTAATGGGTTTTTCGTGCAGTCATTCAAGCCACAATTTAGAATGCCCTTTAGTGTGCTCCAGATTGTTCATTCATGTTAAAGGACTGTTTAAGATTTGCATCCCAAGGAAAAATCATGCTACATAAAAAGGATCCAAGATTTTGCCCAAAAACCTTGGATAAAATAAAAAAAATTACTATTGCAATTGTGTGTCTTGAAGAAAAAACCCAGTATTCTAAATGTAAACAGATTCATTCAACTCTTATTGTAGAAAACTTCAGAATAGGTTAAGGTTCTGTCTAATTCTTTGCTGCATGCACTTACCATAGGTAGGGGCAACTACCTTCTTGTGTCAGCATCATCTGGGGGATGAAAAGAACTGCTCCATGTAGCTGAAGAGTGCATCCCAGTGCTTCCAGAGAAAGGCAATGAAAACCACAAGAAATAAAGTGCTGAGCGTCCTGCTGCGAGTCGTCACGATGGGAACCACACAGTTGGCCATTGTGGACATCTCCTGATTTTCTGACTGCTGGTACCAAGGGTGTTAGTTGTGGCTCCTAGTAAGGTGAAGTTGTTGACAATTTCAATCTTTTCTCCATCCATCATGATATTGCCTATCAGCCCAGTGGTAAGAATCTTTGTTTTCTTGACGATGATGTACAATATCTATACTTTTTAACATATAGAACCTACAAATGAAGGCAAAAATCAAACAGAACAAGGCAGTACTACATGGTTATATCAGGAAAGAGGTGTGTCAAAGTTGTATCCTTTCCCAGTATCTATTCAGTCTACAGATTGAGCAAATAATTTGAAAAGCTGGTCAATGCATAGAGAAATATAACTATGTTGGGGGAAGACTCATTCACAACCTGTGATATGCAGATGAAAGTGAGGAGGACTTCAAGCACTTACTGATGAAATTTAAAATTTTTCAGTGTGAATTAAACCTTAATATAAAGAAAGCAAAAATCTTCACAAAGGAACCAATAATAATATAATAAACAAAAAAATATTCAAGTTGTCGAGAATTACAAAGCAAGTAAGATATACTGAGCCTCAACAGATTGCCTGTTCCTCAGACTCTCTCATATTTTTTATTACCCAGGTTTCCTTTTAATAGAAATGCTATTTATATTATATAATGAAATGCAATGTGTAAAAATTTTATAACCTCATTATTGTGAAACGGTTTCAAGATCTACAGTAAGAGTGAAACATCCATGAAGATTTGTGTTTATGAAGACTACAAAGAAAAACTTTATAAGGATTTGTGTGGATATGATGCCTGGCAAATTTTTGTTTTTTACACTCATAAAAATGAATTTCAATGGTATTTCTCTTAAGATAAAAAGTAAAAAAAAATTCAAATGTAAAAAAAAGAATTATGTTTTACTTAGATTCACAATATCCAGAAAGCATCAATAAATTGAATGATGTATTGCATTTGGGCAAATTTGCTTCAAAAGACTTCTAAAAATGTTAGAAAGTGAAGGTGTCACCTGACCCAAGCCATGGTATTTTCTATTGACTCATACATGTATATATGTTGTTAGAAGGGACTGTTCTTTGGAGAGTGACATAATGCTTGGAAAGGTGGAGGTTTGGAGAAAGAGAGGAAGACCATCAATGAGATGGATTGACACAGTGACTGCTACAATGTATTCAAGTACATCAGAAATGAGGAATTTGGCGCAGGATGGGACAGGATTCAGGTCTGCTGCTCATCATCTAGCTATGAGTCAATTTGAGACACCTAACAACAACAATACATGTGTATGAAAGTGGGAAATAAGAAAGGCTGAAAAAGAGTTGATACATTTAAATATATGCTGACAATACACAGATTTCCAGAAGAGCAAGCAAATATATCTAGGAAAACTTCAGCCAGAATATTCCTTAGAAATGGGGACATTTCTTGCTTACTTTGGACATATCAGGAGGGTCCAATCTTGGGAGAAGGACATCATACTTGGCAAAGCAAGAGGCCAGTGAAAAAGGGAAAGCTCTTAAGTAAGGTGGATTGACCCAGTGATTACAAAAATGAGCTCAACTTAGCCACTGTTACATGCTTCATTCTGTTGCTATTGGAAGAAATGTATCTGTACCTAACAAGAATAATGTAATTTTTGTCCTTAAAACTATGAACAAATGGGCATAGAAGAATCTTACCTTTATATATACACAGGTACTCTTTGACTAATACGTATCTACGTCTCTTATTAACTCAAACCCTTCCAAAATGTTTTTTCCCTCCTTTTCGAGCTCCTGTGTTGAAGAAATATTATTTATAATCCTTTAAGGTTGTTTTTACTATATTTGTTTGTACTCTAATTATATATCTATCATAACACTAGATGAAACTTCTGGAAGGAAGATATTGATAATTCTTTTTATTTCTAGGAATAATACCAGCCTTATTCACGGCTAGTATTCAATAAGTATAGGCTGATAATAATAATGGCATAATCTAGAAAGTAGAATGTTTTTTATTATACCTGGTTTTCTTTTTTTTCCTAAGTAAAACATATTTTATTAATACTTAAGAGACAAGAAAAATGCATTGCCATCAGTAGTAAATTTCACCTTATAGCAGTCCCAGTTTTGTTGTTGGATACCATGGTGTTGGAGTCAAATCATAGCTGACCCTCCATTGAGTTTTCAGAGACAGTTATTAGCACAGGAGATTGACCATCCTTGTCATGCAGAGCAGCTGGTGGACTTGAACAGAGTGCCTTTGGGATTGCAGCACAGTTTCTTACTATTAGGTCACCAGAGTTCCCTACAGGAAAAATAAAACTGCTCATTATGTTTCCAAGATTTTATACCTGGTTTTCTAAAGTGATTCTTATTCTGGTAAGGAGTCTAGAGATTTACAAACCTATCTAGATTTCCAGATAATTTTCTTTGGGAAATTTCCATAAAATATTCTTTCTTACCTAATTTGGATATGCAACATGGAGCTACGTTTCCGGAAATACTAAGTTACGTAATGCAAATGCCTAACACATTGCCCTGGAAATTCCATGCTTTAGGGGCTGGAGGGAGTGGTTTATCTTGATGCGTTAATACAAACTCTCCTAAGTGTTCACACTTCAACCTCCTCCTCTTTTCTAAATAATGTATTGGGGGTGTAGCATTCCCCCCCCCCGCCTTGTGAGATATTGCCTCCCATACTTTGCTACACTTTGAAGCACAGTTGTTCTCCAATATTCATTCTTAACATTTCAAAGAAGTTTCAGATATTTTCCTTTAAATTTATTAATCACAAAAGCCTTATAAAACTTTCCAGACAAAGTCCACCTGGCTTTTTTTGTTTAAACTCCATAACCATAACCTTGATTATTCAGCATCTGTGTACATTTTTACTGAGGTATGAAAGTCTGCAGTGCACACTGGTAAACCTTTTTTTGAGGGGGTTAGAGTCATCTAAAATCAGCTAAAGAAATTATATATATATATATTTGTTGTTGTTGTTGTTATTATGTGCCGTCGGGTCGCCTGCGACTCATAGCGACCCATTTAGTGTCAGTCAGTGGCAACAATTGTATACCGACTGACACTAAATGGAATACATTTTTTAAAACGAACTCATTAGAATAACCCTGTGAAGCATTACAAGCCTTGGGAACCTCTTTGTAATTCCTATTCATTATTAATAAACCATTTAATGCCACTCTAAAACATTAAGACTCATAGGTTAGATTAGGTTAGGACACTTGAGTGAGGAAACAAAGTCCTAAGTGGAAACTTGACTTAGAGTATTTTCAGGATTTTCAAAGGTGAAATCATGGAATGTAGATGATTGAAAGCAGGATCAAACTAAATATTAGCTTCTGACAATCAAATGATTCTGACTGACAGTGTCTCAAAGGGAGCATCTGTTTATCCAGCTTATCAAATCATAATGATTTTGAATGACATTAAATATTTCTCTCAATATAGGGAGACTATAACTAAGAATGAACATCCATCTGCATGTTACAGCTATTTTGTTATTATTAAACAAATGCACTTTATGATCAATACTTCTTCCTCAAATAATGTCTCACTTTGTAGTCTTCTAAAGCTTATTTTTTATACATATCCAGGAAAAAAGATAAGTAACTGACAACAGGTTTGAAAGCAAGGCTGGGTGAGGTTGAGAATTTAGAGAGGTTTCCCTCATCCTCCCTTTTATTGTTTTCTCCAGTTTCCTTTAATTTAAACTAACTTATCAAGGGGAGACAAGGATTCTAAAGCTCTGTCTGACATACTTGGGGCAGGTTGCAAGGAGGGACTAGTCCTAGAAAGGGTATCTTACTTGGAAGAGTGGAGGGACAGCACAAGAGAGGAAGACCCTCAATAAGATGGATTGACTCAGTGACCGGGGTAATGTGTCAGAGACAATGAGGTTGGCTCAGGATAGAGCAGAGCTCAGAGCTACTGTACATAGGGGTCACTGAGTCACAAGCAACTCCATGGCACATAACAACAACATCAAGAGGGATGTCTAGAGAACTTTGAGTCACAAAGTTATTCTACTGGGATAAGGAGATACCTCCCCGCCCTGTGGTAACCAAGTCATTTCCTTATCTGGATTTGACCTGGTGAGGATGAAGTATAATTAATCTTTATGGTGGGATTCTATTTCTTAGATTATTTGGAGCTTCTCTTGGACAACCACCAGAAATTGAACTGATGGTGGAATGTGGTGGAGGGAATAGATAGAATAGGTAGAGAGCTTCCAAAGTTTAGCTCTTCTGGATCTCTCTCCATCTCATAAATAGGCCTCAAGAGTTTTGGAAATGTCAAGTAAACTTGGAAGGCAAAGGTAAAAGAAATACAGTCTGTCTGTCCTGAGTTCCAGTTTGAGACTTGCCTAGTTTACACCATATTTTGAGAGTAAATGCAATAGACCTTCTTGTTACTCTTACTAGTGTTTTATTTTCTTAAAAGTTTTATAATTAATTTTAATGAAAGTTTACAGATATTTTGGATTTCCATTCATTCATTGTTGCACTTTTCTCCCTGCCCAGCCCTCTCCCCGCTTCCCCAGTTTGCTCTTCTCTTTGAAAAGTAAAAGAAAAGTTCTTTCATTGTTATACATTCCCTCCCTGCAAGTCCACTCCACTATGCAGCCTTCATTCTGGACTCCTGTCATGACAATAATATCTAATAATATATCCCTTTTAAACAGTTCTATCCCTCATCTGTTGAATGCAGTATTCAGAATTTATCCTATCTTTCTCAGTCTCCTCCCATCCCCAATGTCAGTCCTGTTTTAGAACAGTGGCACTATCCTGTATTTGTCCTTTTGTGACTGAGATATTTTCCTCAGCATAGCGTCTTCCAGGGTCACCCATTTTGTATAATATTTCATGAGTTTCTTGTTTTTCAGTGCAGCGTAGTATTCCATTGTGTGAATTTACCAGAGCTAGAGCTGTTCTATCCATTCGTTTGTTATAGGCGCTTAGGTTGTTTCCAACTCTGCTATTGTGAACAAAGCCACATGGTGTGATAAACATAGGTGTGGTCTTACTAGTGTTTTATATTGGTAATAAATTATACTGTCAGCCTAGAAACAGGGCCTGCTGAAGTAGGGATAGATTGTCATGGTAAAGATAATTCTACTAAGAAGTGGGCTGTTGAGCCAGATGAATGAATATAGAACATATCTTGAATCAGAAAACCTTTACATCCCTGCTGAGAGTGAGCCTTGGCCCCATCAATCAGGGAATTCTGTGCTTTTCTGAAGCTAAAATCAGTCATGAATGTTAATCAGGTAAGCCCCAAATGAACTCACTGAAACATGAAGTCCAAGACTGAGAGATATTTTGATGGCTTCAACTTCCTCATTAACCATAGTTGTTGCTTGCTGTCAGGTCGGAACCGACCCATAGCTAACCCTCCAGTGGGTATGCAGAGGCAATTAATGGTATTGGAGAAGACTACCTATCCTTTTCCCACAGAGTGGCTGGTGGCTCAAACTGCGTGCCTTAAAGATTGCAGTGCAGCTTTTTGCCACTAGGCCACCAGAGACATAAACCATAGACCTCTCTCAAATGCACAGACACCTTCTTGTAGAGCAAAGATGTGTGCTGTTGTTAGGTGCTATTCATTAGGGTGACTTTGACTAATGGTGATCCCTTGAACAACAGATTGTCCTATTTTCTTTTCTTTTTTTCTTCTAGTTTATTTACAAAATTTAAATATAAATTTGAACACATTCTTTCAGTTTCTCTCACCCCCCCCTATTAAATTGCATGACCCAATGATTAATCCCCCCTGAGCCCTGCACATCCACATCCCTCTGCTTCCAGCCTCTCCCACCCCTCCTGAGCCCTTATACTCATTCTATAATAATGGTCTTATAGAATATTTGTCCTTGTGGGACTGAGTTAATTCACTCAGCATAATGCTCTCCAGTCCCTCCCAAGTTAGGTAATAATTGACAAAGTTATTGCTTCTCTGTGCTGCATAGTATTCCATTGTGTGAATGTACCATAATTTCTCAATCCATTCTTTTATAGTTGGACATTTAGGCTGTTTCCATGTTCTTGTGATAGTGAATAATACTGCTATGAACAAATCTCAGTTTGTGCCTCAGTGCTCTTATTCTCAGGGTATATTCCTAGTCCAAGGTATAAAGAGATGTCAAATACAACCAGAAATGCACAATCTAAAGAGGATAAAATTGACACATGGGACCTTGTAAAGATTAAATCTCTATGCACATCAAAAACTTTTTCCCAACAGGGTGAAAAGAAAACCTACAGACTGGGAACAAACATTTGGCAATTCCATCTCAGACAAGAGTCTCATAATAGACGTTTACAGAACACTCCTGGACTCCTGGGCCTCCACAAGAAAAAGACTGATAACCCAATTACAAAAACATGTAAAGAATTTTCACAGAGGAAGATATTAGAATGGCATACAGACACATGAAGAAATGCCCCAAATCACTGGCAGTAAGAGAGATGTAAATCAAAGCCACAATGAGATATCATCTCATTCCAACAAGAGTGACAGAGCAGCAAGTAATAGATGTTAGAGAGGAGATGGTGAGAAAGGAACTCTTATACCTTGGTGGGATTGTAAAATGGTGCAACCGCTCTGAAAGTCAGTTTGGTGCTTCCTCAAAAAGCTGAACATAGAAATTCCATATAACAATTGTCCTCTGCTGTACCAGTCTCATGGTCTCTGATATGCTCAAGCCATTTCATTACAGTCACTGTGCCAGTCTATCCTGCTGAGGATCTTCCTTGCTTTTATTCACCCTCCACCTTTTCACTTACTATGTCTTTTTCAAGGTATAGTCCTTCCTGACAATATGCCTAAAGTATATGAGACTGAGTTTCATCATCCTTGCCTCTAAGGAACACTCAGATTTCACTTCTTGGTTTGTTGTTGTTTGTTCAGTCTATGGGATACATAGGGTCACTATGTGTCACAGGTGACTCAATAGCACGTAACAACAACAACAACAACAATGGACATTTGGTACTCTTCTCCAGCACCACAATTCAAAGATATCAACTCTTTTTTTGCCATCCTCATTCATTGTCCAGTAGTCAGATCCATAGGAAGCAACGGAAAAAAACAGGTGTTGGATCAGGTGCACCTCGGTCTGTAAACTGACATCTCTGCTCTTCAGCACTTTGGAGAAGTCCTTGACAGTAGATTTTCCCAATGGAACATGTCTTTTGATTTTTTTTTTTGACCGCTATTACCATGAGTGTTGATTGCAGATCCAACTAAAATGGAGTCATTGACAACTTCAATCTTTCCCCCATCTATCATGATGTTTCCTCAACTATCATGATTTATCATATTGGTCTAATAGTGAGAATTTTTGTGTTTTTGATATTGAGATATAATCCATATAGAAGGCTTTGATCTTCTGCAGCAAAGGCTTCAAGCCCTCTTCACATTCTTCAAGCAAGGTTATGCCATCTGCATAACTCATGCTATTGATAAACTCTTCTTCTCATACTAATGTCACATTCTTCTTTATAAAGTCTAGTTTCTAAAAAGATTTGCTCAGCAAACAGATTGAATAGATGTGGAGAAAGGATCCACCCTGGTATGTGTTTATGTGCTGATACTCACAGAGGTGGGAAAAGCTGAGAAAGCAGAGAAATGTGTATCTCATTTTCACCTTTCTGGCACGTCAAAACAATTGTCTAAAGAAGCGCTGTTTAAATTTTTCAATGATGTTAAATTTTTAAAAATATTTGGACACATTAATTCCCTGTCTTCTAACCAGCTGATGGAGGCTTGTGAGAAGACCACAATACTTGAATAAAAACAAAGGTGCTGCATATTTTTTAAATTATTATTGCTTCTTTATTAGAGCTTAGAGAAAGTTTACAAAAAGATTGGGTTGGTTCCCCCCCCCCAATTCATTCAAACACATTTTCCTCCCTCCAATTCACTTTGTAATGTTTTTCCTTTTCAAGATTGTTAATTGTCATAAATATAATGTCTAATTCACTTTCCACTCATTTTAGACTCTTTTCCTTCACCTATTCCAGTGCCGTGTTCATTGTCTATCCATTTTTCTCCTGCTCTTCCTTCTAACTCCTGGTATCCACCCTATTGTTATAACAATGGTATGCAGTATTTGTCCTTTTGTGATGAGTTATTTCACTCAGCGTGATTTCCAGAGTCATCTATGTTGTGTAGCATTATATGAGTTCATTGTTGTTTAACGCTGCTTGACATTCCACTGTGTGAATGTACTACAGTTTCTCTATCCTTCCGTTTGTTGATAGACACTTAACTTCTTCCATCTCTTTGCTACTGTGAATAATATTGCAATAAATATGGTGTGCATATATATGTTTATGTCACAGCCCTGATTTCTTTTTTTTT